>NC_087166.1:10287500-10305000 GCF_035594125.1 Scylla paramamosain
GGTCACTCGTTTACTATACTACAACTAAACAATCGTAAAGTAGGAGGCAAGGATAGGTCAGATGTTGTGTAGAAAAATGCAGAAGAAATTAATGTTTTATAAAAAGAAATGTAGTTTCTCGAAACGAAGACAAGACTGCTAGACTACGTATCTTTCGCACCTACTGAGAGAGAGAGAGAGAGAGAGAGAGAGAGAGAGAGAGAGAGAGAGAGATTCCTCATTCATTTATAAGAAAGGACGACCGCTGCTCTTTTTTTTTTTATATACACACGATGAATTAAAACAACGTAAAAACGGTGAGATGAAAATGGAGATAAGATGAAGTTGAAACTTTGTTCTTCCTTCATTGATCCAAACAAAATAATTACAGCAATTTCTTAACAACGAAGACAACTACTTATTTTCTTCCCACAGCAAATAAACTGAAAAACACAGCTTCACACCAGTCCAAAGCCAACCCACTATTCCCCTTCCCTTCGAGCCCAAGCCACCGCGATTACAGAACACCGGAAGGATGGCAGGGACGCTAAACTTTCCCTTCCCATGACAGCCTATCCAATCTCTCGCCCTGCCCAGGACAGACATGAAGCAGGATACAGGTCTTCTCCGAACCCAGAAACGAAGGGAGGTAATACTTTTTTTATCGTTCATTTATTGGTTTGTATTACAAGCCTCGTAAACGCTTCGATCAAGGAAGGTGTTTATAAACTTGTGGAGATTCATCGGGTTCTCGCTCTCGTTTTTTTTTTTTTTTTATCATTAACTTGTAGAATCTTTGTTTTTCGAACTGAATGGATTTTTTTTTTTCATTAAATTGCAGAATCTTTGTTTTTTTTTAAGGTTTTATCACTAACTTGCAGAATCATTATTAAACTATCATTGGAATCATACAAAAAAAAAGAAAGAAAAGAAAAGAAAACCCCGCTAACTTCCATTAGAACCTGCTAACCTGAGATAGAACAGGATTCCGAAATGTTATCGAATGCGGTTCTTTCATGTTGTGTGTGTGTGTGTGTGTGTGTGTGTGTCAGATCGTCACTTTATCGTACCACCGTCACGCCAAAGCTCCTGACAGTCTGAACAAGTGGCGTCTATCAACTTACATATAATTAGCCCCAGTCCCCACCCGATTACCGTTGATTTCATACATCACATAGGAATATTCCTGACTGTAGGCGGTCATAACTCCCACACTCCCTTATCATCTAATTCCCATTAGCCCCTTCCATTAACACCTTTGTACCTTAGTGTGCTATGCCTTGGTATCATCGTATTTGCACATTTTGACTATGTCCTCTACACTTCCTCCTCCTCCTCCTCCTCTTGGAAATGTGAGAGGGGAGTGACTAGGTATTGGATTTGGATACGAGAGAGAGAGAGAGAGAGAGAGAGAGAGTAGGTAGGTGACGGATTGGATGAGAGAGAGAGAGAGAGAGAGAGAGAGCTACTGTACCATTCGCTTTCTCCCAGGATTTTCATTAATTCAAGGATATACTAATTATTGTCTCCTTCCTTCTTCCTCATTCTTTAATACTTCCCTCTTTTTACTTATCCCACACTCCACGACTCTGCCCACTCATTCGTTTACCATTACCTCATTTACCCCCGCTTTTTCTATTTTTTTATACCTGATTTCCTCATTCCCTCATACGTTCCTGTACTCATTCCTCACTTCTCCTAAACTCTTTTCTCCTTCATTCTTTTCCCCTCACCTCATTCACTACTGCTTTTTCTCTCATTTCTTACCTACCTCCTCTTTCCTTCATATTTCTCTTCCTTTACTCATCCACCAACTCTTTGTCCTACCATGTAATTGCTTTTGACTCAGCTCCTTTCAACTTCCCATTGCTACCTATCTAACTCATAACTGCTTTTCCCTCCCCATTCCCTGCCCATCTTCCCACTTCCTCTGCTTTCCCTTCCCCATTCCTGCCTATCTAACTCATTATTGCTTTTTCCTTCCCCATCCCTGTCTCATGCCTTGACAGAATGAAGGGAGAGGGAACCATGCCAGCTATGGAGGGACGGAACAGGATGGTGGGATGGAACAGGGCAGTGAGATGAAGGTAGAAACATCAGTGACAGAAGCAACATTGGTAAGTTTTGATTAAATTTTTCTTTTTCTTCTCTCTTTATATTTTTTTTGTTTCTTTATCTCCTCTTTCCTTCTCTTCTTCTCTAACTTTCTTTCATGTTTACTTCTTATTTATCTTTCTTCCTTCTCTCTCTTTATCCTTTTTTGTTTCTCTCCTCTTTCCTTCTGTTTCTTTTCCTTCCTTTTATGTTTACTTTTTTATATTTCTCTCTTCCTTCTCTCTATCCTTTTTTTTGTTTCTCTTCTTTCCTTCTCTTTTTCTCCTTTAACTTTTCATGTTTAATTCTTATTTCGCTCTCTTCCTTCTCTCTCTCTCTCTGTCCTTTTTTTTTTTGTTTCTCTCCTCTTTCCTTCTCTTTTCTCCTTTTCCTTTCATGTTTACTTATTTCTCTCTCTTCCTTTCCTATCTCTTTTTTTCTCTCCTCTTTCCTTTTATTTTCTCCTTTTCCTTTCTTTCATGTCTACTTCTTACTTCTCTCTCCCTTTTCACTTTATTCCTCTTTTTTTACTCTCTCATATTTCCTCCTGATATCTAATTATGGAGTTTAAATTTTTTTATAAACAGTTTTAGAGCATGTAAACTCAGTGCAATAGTCCATAAATACTTACTGCCTTACAAATAGAGTCCAAGAAATATTGGGCAATGAATAGGAAAAAAAGATATAAAAATGTTCCTAATAATGTAATTTTGATTTATGAGCAGTTTCAGAGCATATAAACTCATTCAATAGTTCATAAACCATGCACAAGTGAATCTCTTTGGACCTCACATCCTGAGATGCTTCTGCCCACACCTCCACTACTTTCAAAAGGCTCTCATTGAAAGTAGATGGGCTTTTAAGGGTACTTTAACAGTTCTAATGACAGATTAACAAGTTTTCTACATTATTAATAGGAGAAACACCCTTGACAACTTGGCTGATCACCTCTGTGACCTTGGAAAATAGTGGTGGTGAGAGAACAAGGTGTTTCTGAATACAGGCCTATCATACCTCATCACTTGCTGTCAGGACACACAGGAGGAGCGACAGCAGTGGTCAACCCCTACTGAGTTCCTCCTTGCCTGCATCACCACGTCTGTTGGCCTGGGCAATGTCTGGAGGTTCCCCACGACTGCCTTTGAGAATGGTGGGGGCGCCTTCCTCATCCCCTACCTGCTGGTCCTCCTTTTCATTGGCAGGGTTTGTAGATGTGTGTGTGTGTGTGTGTGTGTGTGTGTGTGTGTGTGTGTGTGTGTGTGTGTGTGTGTGTGTGTGTGTGTGTGTGTGTGTGAATGATGTACTATGCTGCTACAACCTTCCTGAAGTAAAGAGGTTGGACTGTTAGTTATTTTGGCTCTTGTGTAAGTAAAGAGGTTGGATTAGCTGGTTAATCTGGCCCTTGCAGAAGTAAAGAAACTGGGTTAGCTAGTTATTTTATCAGGATTATCTCTCACTTCTTTGTCATTCATAAGTATGATTCTAGTACAATTAATAATGTCTGTGATTGCCTAATTACTTAATTATACCAATTATGGTAAAAATTTCCATTCTTCATATTTCATAAATTTAAGCAAATGAACAAACAAATGTAAAGTATAACATTTAGAAATACAATGAGAATGAACAATGCACTCCTGATCTAAGGCATTGCATCTATGAATGGAACAATTTCTGAAGCCCTTCTGTGCTGCACCTCCATTACTTTCAAAAGGCTCTATGTAGTTGAGCTTACACAGGTTTTTAAGGGTGCTTTTACAGTCTTACAGTTCTAGTGACAGGTTAACAAGATTTCTACATTATTAACAGGAGAAACACTCATGAGAACCTGGTTACTCATCTCTGTGGCCTTAGAAAATAGCTGTGGTGAGAGAGCTGAGTGTTTCAGAATATGAGCATAATGACTATATTCTGAAACCTCTGCTCACACCTCTACTACTTTGAAAAGTTCTAGATGAAGCTACACACACTTTTAGGAGTGTTTTTTTTACAATTCCAATGACAAATTAATAAGTCTCCAACATTATTACCAGGAGAAACACTTTTGAGAACCTGGCTAATAATTTCTGTGGCCTTGGAATCATAGCAAGAGCAGAACATATCTGAACACAAACCAATATATTTCTTTACCTTACCTTGTCTTACTTTTCTCCTGTTTTCCATCACACAGCCGCTCTATTTCCTGGAGCTGGTGATGGGGCAGTTCTCCTCGTCTGGCAGTGTGGAGGTGTGGAGGATGGTGCCTGCCATGAAAGGTGAGCCATACATTACACAAAGAGAGGGTGAGGCATGACGGGTGAAGGAAAGTGAATAGAGTTAATGGGTGAAGAAATGGAACAGAAGTACTAAGAAAAGGAATGGAGTAGGGGTAAAAGGTGAGAGAAGGAAGCAGGGATAATGAATAAAGGGAGGAAATAGGACCACTGGGTGATTAAAAATAGTAGTAATGGGTAAAGGGAAGATAACAGGGTTCAGTGTTATGAGAGGGAATAGGAATAATGGATGATGAGATGGAACAGGAAATGAGTGATGAGAGGGAATAGGAGAAATGGGTGATGAAAGGGAAGAGAGGTAATGGGTATGAAAGGGAAGAGAGGTAATGAGAATAGGGGGAGTGAGTGAAGGAGAATGGAGAATGGATATATGGAAGGAATAGGAAAGAAGAGGAGATAGAAAGAATGTGAGAAGTATGTTAAATACTTTATCATTACATTGCAGTCCCTCTCTCCCTGTCTCTCTCCCCCCTCTCCAAACCACATTACAACTCAACATTTTAACAACTCTCACTCAATCATCTCAAGAGAACCTAACAACATAACTACAACCACACCTCATCCAACACATCACAAGACCCTCCCTCAGGTGTGCACTGTCTCCTTCAGGTATTGGCTATGGTCAGATCATCGCAGCCTGGTCTGTGGTCACCTACTTTTCCTACTTGATGGGGCTTACTGTGTTCTACCTGATTGTGTCCTTCTCTGAGGTGCTTCCCTGGTCTGTGTGTGATGAGGCATGGGCAGATGAGAACTGTGTGGATGCCAGCTTCAACTACACAAGTAACAGCTCTGCAAGTTACCAGTCTTCGTCAGAGCAGTATTATTTGTGAGTCTTGGTTTGGTGTCTTGTTTACTTGTAGATATCTTGTAGTTTTGGTTACTGGTATTATATGTGAGTCTTAGTTTCCTGGGCTTGGTTTGGTGCCTTGTTCACTTGTGGATATCTTGTACTTCTAATTAGCAGTCATCCTCTTGTAGTATTATGCGAGTCTTGGTTTTCCTGTCCTTGGTTTGTTGTCCTGCTTGCCTGTTAATATCTTATGGTTCTTGGTCTACTATGGGTTTTTCTTTTCTGTGTTATAGAACATCTATATATTTTACTGTTCCTTGTTTTCAGAGTGGCATATAAGATGTTTTTTTTACTCTTTCCTTCCTGCATATTTTGATTTTTTTCTTCAAGTTTCAAAACATTCTTCTGCTTTCTTTATGGACCACATATTTTACTGTTACTTGTTTTCAGAGTGGTATTAAGACTTTCTACTCTTTCCTGCCAGGATGTATTGATTTTCTCTTGCTGTACCTTCAAAACACTCCTCTGCTTCCTGTTCTCCATGTATCACCTCTATTTAAATGGACTTCTTGTCTCTCTTTCCACAATAACCCTTCTGCTTGCTCCTCTTCTCCACATATCAGCTTTATTTCAATGCTCTTTTTGTCACCTCTCTCACTCTCTCTCCAGTAACTCTTCTGCTTCCAGTTCTCTCTATTTCAGTGCACTATTTATCATCTCTCTCTTTCTACAATAACTCCTCTACTTTCTGTTTTCTCTATTTCCCATAGTAACTTCGTGCTGCACTTCAAGGCAGACATAAGTGACGGCATTGGTCTCCCTGACTGGAGGATGACGCTGTGTCTCCTCTTTTCCTGGTCGGTGATCTTTCTCTCACTAGGCTGGGGTGTCAAGTCCATTGGGAAGGTGAGACGTGTGATGAGATGCTGATTTGACCACACCATTTCAGTTCTGTGTAACAAATTTCACTACACCTCACTTTTTCTCTCTAACACTACACCATCCCAATTCTTCTGTATGACAAGTTTCACTTGATTTCAATTGTTTACTCAAACCTTCTTTGTAACAAATTCCTCTACACCACCTCAGTTCTGTGTAACAAATCTCACTATACTACCTGTTCCCTATGTAACAAATTCAAAGGCTGTTCATTACTTATTCCTGTCCAATGAGCAACTACACACACACTGCTCCTCCAGGTGGTGTACTTCCCAGCACTGTTCCCCCTGACAAATGTGACCACAACACCTCAATTCTTCTCCATGTAACAAATTCAAAGCCTGTTCATTACTTACTCCCACTCAACAAGAACTCACCTAACCTGTGCCTCCCCAGGTGGTATACTTCACGGCGCTGTTCCCCTACGTGGTGCTGGTGACGCTACTGGTGCGGGGTGCCATGCTGCCGGGTGCCACCACTGGGATGCTCTACTACATCTTCCCCCAGTGGAGGCGTCTCCTTGACCCTGGTGTAGGTCTGACCTCACCCTCACCCTGTAACAGAACATTTTACTTCGGTCAACAGCACAAATGTTAGGACACTTGTATTAGGACACTTACTCACATGTTAGCTGCATGCTTAAGTCAGCAGCACACTTAGCACATAAGAAAATAAGGGAAGCTGCAAGAAGTCATCAGGCCTACACATGGCAGCCCACTAATGTTAGCAGCACATTGATGTTAGCAGCACACATTCATATACCCCTTCATTGCTAAGTAATTCTTCTCATAATCCTTTGCAACATTTTATAATTCCACATCCAAAGAAAATAAATACAATAATCTTCCTGAGTCTGAGCAAACCATTATTTTCAGCTCTGACAAAAATTAACCTGATTCTCTCTTTTACAAGTCTGAGCAAACAATACAAAACTTTTTTTTGCAGCACTGACAAAAATTAACCTTTTATTTTCTTTTCTCTGAGTCCTAAGCAAACAACTTTTTACACTGCTCTTACAAAAATCATCTTCCTATTTTCTTTTTTTCTATTCCAAAACAAAAAGTTATACAGCACTATGAGAAAAATTGACCTTTTTTTCAAGTCCAAGCTAGGAATTTTTATCACATTTGCAAAAATCAACCTTATATTTTCTTTTTTTTTTCTCCAAGCAAACAATTTCTTACATCACTGAATATTTATAATCATAGCAGTGACAGAGCTAAAACCAAACCATTTGGTGCATATAATACACATCCATCTGTCCCCATAACTTAACCACTATTTCACAATACACCAAGGGAAGTCACACACACATGCCCCACACCCTCTCACCACTCTCTCACTCAGGTGTGGTATGCAGCAGTCACTCAGGCCTTCTTCAGTCTCTCCACAGGGTTTGGTGTCATTTGTCACTTGGCATCTTATAATAACTTCTTCCATGATGTCTACAGGTACTACATCTTGATTGGTGGTGGTGGTGGTGGTGGTGGCAGCAGTGTTGATGGTAGTGATGGTTGTGATGTACCCTTTTTGATTGTTTTTTATGTTTACTTCTGTTTTGTGTGTTTTGGTGTTGGTTTTTCTTAGTGCTGCTTGGTCTTAATGATGCTGTAAGGGTGGTGATGGTGGTGGTGTATCCTTTGTTTTCAGTGTCTTATGACATGTTTCCTCTCATTTTGTGTGTTTTGGTGTTATTTTTTTCTTAGAGGGCTGTTTGATCTTCATAGTGCTGATCTTGGTGGTGCTGTGTTGGTTGTGATGGTGGTGCTGTATCCATTGTTTTCACTGTTTTTATGAAGTATTTCCTCCTGTTTTGTGTTTCAATATTAGATTCTTCTCTAGGGAATGCTGGTTGGGTTGGGTGCTTGTATGTAATGTTTGAGTGGACATAAATACAAATTTGGAGCAATGATTTCTTTTCAAGTTATCAATAGCTTTTCTGCCTTTCTATCTTCTCTTGTCCATCACTTTCTTTTGGCTGTCACCTTCTTCTATCCATCACTGCTGCTTGTCCATATTCTTTTGTCTATGTTCATGTGAGACAGAGGTCTTATTAATATTTATTAGTTGCTTTTCTTCCTTTCTATCATCTCTTGTCCATCACTTTCTCTTGTCTGTCACCTTCCTACTGTCCATCACTGCCACTTGTCTATATTATATTTTGTGTAAGGCAGAGAGGTCTTAAAAATTTATCAGTGTATCTTCACTTGTCCATCGATCACTTCCTCTTGTCTATAACCTCCTACTGCACATCACTACTGCTTGTCAATATTCTTTTGTTCATCTTCACGTGAAACAGAAAAGTCTTGAAATTTAACAAAGTATCTTCTCAGCCATCGTATCTCTGCAGGGATGCATGGATTATCAGCATGGCAGACACCCTCACCTCACTCCTTGCTGGGTTCACCATCTTCTCCATCCTCGGTAACCTCGCCTTCCAACTGGACACTAATATAGAACATGTGGTGCGCAGTGGCAGTGGTCTTGCCTTTGTGTCCTACCCAGAGGTCCTCGCTAAGTTTGAGTGGGTCCCTCAGGTAAAGCAAAAAGAATAATAAAGCCTTCTAAAGCCTTCAGACCTCAAACCACCTTAATGTACCCTTTCTTACTAAGATTACAGACAAGAAGCAGACACAAGAAGACACACTACACTGGGACAGGATGAGTGATATTAGCCCTGGTAAAGAAATGGGGGATGAAAGCCTTCCTACCTCAAAGCACTATAATGTAGTAGTACACCTTCCTTTTTAAAAATTTAGGCAAGACAGAAGGAAGCACTAGGATGGGTCAAGATAAGTGATATTAACTCAGGTAGGGAAATTCAGACAGGAGCATTCCAAAGCCATCCCACCTCAATGTTCCTTCCCTCACAGCTGTTCTCTGTGCTGTTCTTCCTGATGATGTTCACCCTGTGTGTCGGCTCCATTCAGAACCTCACCGGCTCCATCATCACCATCATCACCGACCAGTACCCAGCTAAAAGCAAGTTTGCCATAACCTTTGGCATCTGTGCTGCCAACTTCCTCTTCAGCCTCACCTATGCTACACCCGTCAGTTGATATGTGGTTTTTATTGTTATCTTATTGTTTTCCTTCTTATATTTCTCTTTTGCTAAATTAATTGTTTTTCTTTTTATTTCTCTTTCAGTGAATTCTTTGTTTTCTAGTTTACTTTCAGTTGATTAATTGTTTTTCTTCTGCTTCTCTTTCCATTTGATTTATTTTTCCTGTCCTTTTATTGTGCTTTATTCAGTCTTTGGTTTACATTTCTTCCTTCTATTCTTCCCTCTTTCTCTAATATTTTTCTTTTCCTTTTACTTAATTTGTTTTTCTCCCATATTTCTTTTCTTTTATCTTATGGTGGTTTATTTGGTATTCAGCTTACTTTCCTTCCCTCTTTCTCTTTCAGTTGATTTATTTGTTTTCCTCTCATATTTCTTTTCATTTACTTTTATAAGCTTAATTCAGTCTTCAGTTTACCTTTCTTCTTTATACTCTTTCCTCTTTTTCCTACAGTGGATTTGTTTTCTTATATTTTTTTCTTTTATTTTATGTTGCTTAATTCAATCTTCAGTTTTCTTCCTTTTCATTCCTCATTCTCTCTTTCCTCTCAGTCTCAAATATACCACTCCCTCTACACTCTTCTCTCACCCTCATATATACCACACCTCACCCATTGCTTCCCCTCTTCAGTCATCCATTAACTCTGCACATCTTCCCCCAGGGTGGCCAGTGGATCTTTACTCTAGTGGATTACTTTGGTGGCAGTTTCATCATCTTCATCCTGGCCATCTTTGAGACAGTGGCAATCACTGTTGTCTATGGTGAGCTGGTCTGCCTTATTACTATTGGAGTTCCTGTCCTGTCATGTGGATTTAGTTCATGGTTTAGCTTTGGTTAGTATGCCCATTGTCAGTAAATAGATAGTTATTTAGTCCTTTTCATTGTTTTAGTTGTCCTTTGTTAGCTTTCTTAGCTCTGTAATAGTTGTTCAATAGGAGAAACAGAAGAGAGAAAATAGGTTAATTTTATCTTCTTATGTTACAGAAATATTTATGAGAGCTTAGTACAAAATTGCTGTTTGTCATCTTTTGTTACCCTTCCTAGCACTGTTCACAAGGAGAGGCAGGTGAGAAAAAAGAAAAAACAAAAAGTTAACTTTGTCTCCTTACACTACAGAAATATTTATGAGAACTTGGTACAAAAATAGCCAGTTGTTTAGCCCTTTTCATTGTTTTAGTTATTTCTCATTAATCTTCCTATCTCTGTGATGGGTGTTCACATGAAGATACAAGAGAGAAAAAGAGAGAAATATTATTAAGTGATTATTCAAAGCTTCTTAAATGTATCACTAACTTCACCTAAATGTCTCTCAAATTAACTTTGCTTAAATGTCCTTCGCTAGCTTCACTCAAATGTACGGTGTCAGCTTCACCTGAATGTCGCGTCTCTAGCTTTACCTGAGTCTCCCCCTCCCACCCCCAGGCCTCAAGAATGTGCTGCGGGATGTCAAGTTCATGCTCAACAAGGATCTGGGCATCTACTGGAGGTTCTCCTGGTACTTCTGTCCTGTGGCACTGCTGGCTATCCTCATCTACAACATGCTGTACCTGTGTCTGCCCACGCTGGAGGGGAAGCCTCTCCCTGAAGCTGCCTATGGTAAGGGCTCTCCTCCTTTCTGTATCTGGCTATAGTGGTCAAGTGTTTAATTATTTATATATTTATTTATTTATAGATTTGTTTTTTTATCAGTTGCTATTATTTATTCAATTAAATTTCTCTTCTTTCAATCTGGTTTTAGTGGTCCAGTGTTTTGTTCATTATCCATCACTGTCACTGTCATGTGTAGGTTATTTGTGTGAGTTGGCATTATCATTTCCATCCTTTCCTGCATTTTTATTAGTTGGCAATATGATTGTTCTAAAGGTCTGCAGGTTGTCATTGTCATTCTTTTTCATTAGCATCACTATCACTATTATCACAGAATATTTGTAAGCCCTCACCATCATTCCACTTACCATCAATCACTGCCATTAGAATATTTGCAAATAATCACCATTATTCCACTTCATCATCACCATCACAGGATGTTTGCAAGTCATCATCACCATCACTTTTCAATAGCATCAATCACTATCATCACTGAACATTTACAAGCTGTCACACTCTTTCCTCACAATAGACAGTTAGGACATGGGATTCACCACCATCACTGCCTGAGGATTGTAAGGGTGAAGGTGATACAAACTGTTAAATATACATGAAAGAGTGTGTTTTCCCCAGTAAATGAGAAGAAAACAAAGGAGGAGGAGAGAAAAGAGTAAGGAAAAGAAGAGAAAAGTAAGGTGAAGGAGGAGAGGGAAGTTTAAGGAGGAGAAGAGAAAAGAATTAGGAGGAGGAGAGAAGAGTAAGGAGAAGAGAAGAGAGAGAAAAGAGTAAGGAGAGAAGAGTATGATGAAGAAGGAGGAGAGAAAAGATGAAGGACAGAGAAGAGGAAGGCAAAGAAGGATGACAGAGAAGAGTAAGATGGAAGAGGAGGAGAGAAGAGTAAGATGAACAATGAGGAGAAAGGAAAGTGAGAGAAGAGTAAGAAGAAGAAATTTTGGCAAGAGTCATGAATATTTGCAGTTAGGTTTCTCTTCAGTGAATTTAAAGATGAGGAGAAAGAGACAGAGAGAGAGAGAAGATTAAGAAGAAATTTTGATAAGAGTTAAGAGAATATTCATAATCAGTATCTCACTGGTACAATGGAGTGATGTTCTTCTTGCAAGCTTCTCCACACACTCTCTCCTCCCTCTGTAGCCTGTGGGTGGACCTTAGCTGCTGTTGCTATCAGTATGGTCCCAGTATGCCTCATAACCACACTCTACCAGGCAAAAGGAGAGACTTTCATTGAGGTGAGCTGATTGTGTGTTTATCTTGTTGGTTCTTCTTATGTTTGCCATTGAATCTTTTCCTTTCTTTCTCCAATTCCTGCTTTTCTAGTCATTCTGTCAAGTGAGATAGTTTATGTAATGCTAATCTTACTGTTTCCTGTGTGCTAATCATTCTACTTTCTCTCTTTTTTTTATTTTCTTTTCTTTTCTAATCATTCTGTAAGGTAAGATGATTTCCATTTTGTTATCTTACTGTTTCTTCATATATCAATAACAGTAACTACTATACATGTAACAAAAGTAGTAGTAGTGGTAGTAGTAGTAGTAGTAGTGGTAGTAGTAGTAGTAGTGGTAGTAGTAGTAGTAGTAGTAGTAGTAGTAGTAGTAGTAGTAGTAGTAGTAGTAGTAGTAGTAGTAGTTTGTCTTCTAAGTTAACTAAGACAATAACCATAAATACTATACAAGATACAATGACCAGGAGTTTGTAAAGTTATTCAGCAAGAGAGTGACAGTTCTTTGCTTCCAACAGAGACTGAGGAGCATATTCAGGCCTGCAGAGAACTGGGGGCCCAGGAAGGAGGTCCACAGGAGGGAGTGGGAGAAGCTGCAGTGTGAGGAGAAACAAAGGAAATGACACATCAGGGAACTGCTTGTGGGGGACAGAAATGAGGAAAGTGGACAAAAAATGGACCAAAAATACTCATGAATCATAAAGGACAGATATGAAGAGTGACAAAGGAGAGAAAAAATTATTCATGACTCAGGAGGGAAAGTGAAAGTAATATAGAATGAATGTGAGGGAAAATAATGAGAAAAGTGACAAGAAATAAGTGTTGGAGGAAACAGAGAATAAACCAGAGGAGAGAAATGAAGTGATATAGAATGAAAGTGAGATAAATGAGAGAAGTGATAAGAAATAAAGTGTGGAAGGAAACAGAGAACAAATCAGAGGAGAGAAATAGAGTGATCCAGAAAAAGAGAAGTGAAAAAAAGTGAGTGTCAGAAAACAGGATAAATCAAGGAGACACACTAAAAGGATACAGAATGAGTGTAAGGAGGAAAGACAAAAGACATGATAAGAAATGAGTATGGGAAAACATCACAGTATAAACCAGAGGAGAGAGAAAAACAATATAAATAGATAAGACAAATGATACTGAGAGAACCAGAAACCAATTAAAAGCATGGAGAAAAACCAGTTGAGGGAAGAAGATGAAGAGGAAGACAGAGTGAGATGGAGGGATAGAATTACGGTAAAACTGCAAAAGATGGGAGTCACTGAGGAAGATGCAAAGGACAGAAACAGCTGAAGGAGACTCATACATGGGGCTAAACCTTGATTCAGGGGAAACAGCAAAAGAAGATACTGAGAGGCCATCTGAAGGCTATTAAACTCTTGAAAGTATCCCTTTGAAAGCATCCACACTAACTTACAGCAACACAGTATTCAGTTCAGTGCACAACAGTCTACCATGCATGAAGACTAGTGAATGAGAGGTATAGCCAATGCATCCCAGGTTCAGATCAATTTCTCAGTGCTTTCAAGACACTCCAAAACTGGACTGACTGAGAAAACACCCCATGCACACTTAATTAACTGGCTGTCATAGTAGTTCATTGGTATTCAGGCTAATACCACACCAAGGTTACTGCTGTCTCATCTATACAGATCTGTCTATGAAAAACAATCTAACCTAGCTTAATATTCATTGGTCTAATGTCACCAATCAATATGCAATGGCCAGCATCTGTGTCTGATGTGATATATATATATAGTCAAGATCACTGGCCTTGTATTCCAGCCCACCACACCAAAAGTGATCTCACCTCCCCATCTTGATTTGTGCCTGACATAATACACTAGTGCAAAGATTGTGGTATGCAGGACTCCCTCTCCTCTGCTGCCTTACATGTGGGCTGAGGGAGAGCATGTGTTGGCTTATGCATGGGGCTCCCTCTCTTCCTCCCCCTCCTTGCCTCCTCACCCTCTCTCATGCTGTTACCTTGTTCTCTCATACCAGACATCCAATCTTCTTCCCTTTATTTTCTCATATTCTTTCCTCATTCTCTTTTCTTATCCATGTTGTCTTTTCTCTCCCCTTCCTTCACCTCATCATCTTTCTCTTACCTTGTCATCTACCTCCCTCTAATGACAGATAATCTTTCTTCTTCCCTTTTATCTCCTTATCTATGGTGCCCTCTTTCTTTCCTTATTTTCTTTCCTTATCTGTCTTATCTCTACTCTTTCCTCCTTTCACCTACTCTCCTTTTCCTTTCCTCCTCTCACCTCATCTTCCCTTCATTTCCTCTTATCCATGATGCTGTCTTCCTCCTCATCTCTTTCCTTATTTATCTCCTCACCTTGCCTCCCTTCATCTATCACCTCTTTCCTTTTATCTCCTTTTATCCATGATGCTATCCTCTTCTCCTTATCCTCTTTCCTTATATACCTCATCTTCCTTTCCTTCTCTCACCTCACCCCTTCCCTTCCCCTCCTCTTATGGTCTCTTCTTCACTCTCTCCCTTATCCACGCTTCCCTCTCCTCCTCCTCCTCCTCTCCCCTTACCCTCCAGCAGACACCCACCCATCCCTGGCTTCCACACAGAACAGGTGACGTATGTAATTAGCACCAGGCAGGTTATATGATTCGTGGTGTATATTTATCTATTCAGTCCTATGTGGTGTGTTATTTGTACTGTTGTTATTGTTGTTATAAAATTGAGTGAATGGGAAAAATTAAAGGTTATTAATGAAGATTGGGTTGTTTAGCTAGTCATTATTATCATGTCGATCTTTCTCTCTTAAATATGTGATGGAATGATCCAGATGTTATCACACTGTTTTTCTTCACTCAGATTTGCAATGCATTAATCCTGTGACCTTCAAAACGCCCGCCTTTCTCTTTTCAAATTCATGATGCATTAATTCAGACATCATTTTTCATCACCGTCGTCGTCATCCTTGTAGCCAGAAGTCTATGAATCATAATCTAATAACTTTTTTTTCCTACCGTAATTTATTAGCCAATATTCAAAACATCATAATAATGTCTTCTTTAATCAATGAGCGAAAGCAGAAATTCTCAAGAAACTGAAATGCAAGAAAAAAAAAAAAAAGGAATAATACGAAAACTAATAAACTAACAATCTCGATGGTGCAAAGGCTACGAATCCGTGAGCCCTGGTTCGAATCCTGGCTGGGGACACTCGGCGCACGGCTCACCCAGCTGCCTGTCCCTGCGTCGGGTCGATAATTTGGTAACAGGGGACAACTGTGGGAGGTTAAAAGTTGAGACACGGATATCCCAGTTGCCCTGTGTCCCGGGTAAGTATGTCCTTATGAGATGGAAATGAGCACTTATGATCCAAACTACACATGTAACTACTAAACAAACCACCAGTCATAACAACGCGACGAAATTACCTAACATTTACCTTCTACAAAAAGTAACGCCAAAATTTTACACCCGCACTTGCCCTAATTAACGTGACCTTGAAATGCACTCACCTGGAGGATGAAAACGCGCCCACAAACATGCACACCCACGCACGCACACCCATGGCCTCTCCCGTGCACGCCTTCAGAGCAAATGACGAGATAGGTTTGTGTCTACCCATCGGCCCTTCCTCCCCTTCCACCTCCTCATCCTCCTCCTCTCCTCCCTCCTCCTTTACCATCGTTACCTTGTTTTTTGTGTCCTCCTCCTCCTCTTCTTCCTCCCTTCTTTCGTTCCCTTTTTCCATTAATTATTATCTAACTTTTTCCTAACTATTCTCAGTATCACGCAGAAATGAATCATAAATTCAATGTGTGTGTGTGTGTGTGTGTGTGTGTGTAGCCAAACAAACAAATGAACATCAGTATAACTTTGTAAAATGATTATTTGATGTCTGTCTGTCTGTCTGTCTGCCTGAGAGAGAGAGAGAGAGAGAGAGAGAGAGAGAGAGAGAGAGAGAGAGAGAGAGAGAGAGAGAGAGAGTCTATACCCTTACCAATCAACAAAACTGAAACTTGAACCACAGAACTTAGAACCATAGAACCAGAGAAAACCACGAAAAACCTAGAACCATACAACCCTGGAATTCTGGAACCTAGACTCACAAGAATATGGAACCACAGAGCTTAGAATTATAGAACCTGGAACCGCAGAACCAACACAGAACTACAGAACCACCACAAAACCACATAACTAGCACAGAATCACAGAGAACCACCACAGAACTAACAGAGAACCACCACAGAACCAACAAAGAACCACCACAGAACTAACACAAAAGCGCAGAACCAGGACAGAAGCACAAAACCAACACAGAACCAACACAGAACCACAAAACCACCATAGACCACAGAACTACAAAACCTAGAACCATAAAACTTAGAACCATGAAAAAAATAGAACTACACAAAAAACACAAAACATAAAAAATGAACAACAACGAATAACAAATGACAAACACGAACGCTATTACCACCACCATCACCACCACCACCACCAGCACTAGCAATACCAGCAGCAGCAGTAGTAGTAGTAGTAGTGGTAGCGGTGGTGGTGGTGGTAGTGCCCTGGGCTGGAGGGACATCAAAGGGAGGACAATTTGGAATGCTAAGTGAGGCGCCCTCGCAAAGGCATCGATCTCTGGGCGAATGTGGAAGAGGAGGAATACGCGAGGATAAAGGAAACTGGGAACTGAGTGGGGGGGGTTGGAGAGAGAGAGAGAGAGAGAGAGAGAGAGAGAGAGAGAGAGAGAGAGAGAGAGAGAGAGAGAGAGAGAGAGAGAGAGTCATCAAAGAGGGAAATAAAACACCTGAGATGAGTTGCGCACTTCAAAGCTACGTGGAAATTGCCATCTCCTGTATGTGTGTGTGTGTTTGTATGTGTGTGTGTGTGTGTGTGTGTGTGTGTGTGTGTGTGTGTGTGTGTGTGTGTGTGTGTGTGTGTGTGTGTGAGTGCACGTGACAACACCACTGAAATAACAGAAAAATGGGTAGGGAAAGAGAGGGAGAGAGAGGGAAAAATTGAGAGAGAGAGAGAGAGAGAGAGAGAGAGAGAGAGAGAGAGAGAGAGAGAGAGGGAGGGGGGATTGGGAAGAATTATATATATATAAAAAAAAAAAAATAATAATAATAGTGCCACCACCATCATCACCACCTTCCCCACCCTTCCCCAAGCCTACCCCAACTTCCCCCCTCCTCCCAACCCCACAACATCTTCATAAACTTCCAGAGATAAAGTTTTATATCACTCAGTCCCTTCCCTTTGCCACTTCCTGCCGCCTCCTCCTCCTCCTCCTCCTCCTCCTCCTCCTCCTCCTCATTTAGCAGCAATAAGGTGTCATATTAATCTTCTTGCTGATTAGAGAGAGAGAGAGAGAGAGAGAGAGAGAGAGAGAGAGAGAGAGAGAGAGGGAGGGAGGGAGGGAGGGAGGGAGGGAGGGGGGTAGTATAACAGATCAATACAAATCCAGGTAACAACTTATTTTACTGTTGAGTCATTAACAGGTTGTAAATTGTATCGTAATTATGTAGTTCGTTAGTGGTAACTTATT
>NC_087166.1:10320000-10330000 GCF_035594125.1 Scylla paramamosain
CTTCCAAACTGGCTCAGCGAAATGTCGAAGCGCCGTGACTGAGAGTGTAATTGAGCATGTAAAGTGGGTTGGTTCCTTGGTTCCTTCCCTCGTCACTTGCTAAGATGATGAATTGCATTTTTATTTTGTCTGTCTCTGCCTTTGTCAGTCTGTCTGTCTAGTTGCTTGTTTCTCTCCTTGTCTCTGTCTCTCTTTCTCTCTCCGTTTATATGTCTGTCTGTCTGTCTGTTTGTGTGCCTGTTTTTGTCTGTTTGTCTGTCTGTCTGTCTGTCTCTGTCTGTCTAGCCATCTTTGTGCCTATTTGTCCGTCTGTCAGTCTTTCTGTTGAATCAATGTACCTTCTTTCTCTCACAAATCACATTTTATCCATTTTCTATTACATCTATCTATTTTGCTATGCCATTTTTCTGCTACTCGGAAAAAAAAAAATCATAACTTACAAGAAGAAATAAAAGCGGAAAACGAACACACTGGACAATAAAGAAAGGATAAAGCATAGAGAGAAAATAAATAAATAAAAACAAATAAATAATTATTTCTCACGCCAATTAAACACACATTCTAAGGCATCTTGGGTCACTTCTTAAACAGCCATCATAACCATCTGTCCTCCCGTATACCATCAGGCCGTGAAAGGCGCAGGGTTAGTTATCTACGGCTCTTAATGCATTTCAAGTCTTACATATCTTGAATGACCACTTGTTCTTCTCTCAGTCAAAAACGTGGAGAGAGGAGTGAAGGCTTTGCAAGATATATACACTTCTTAAGGGCATCCTTAATGTCTAATACTACTTACCTTACATAACCTAATACACCCTAACCTAACCTAATATAACGTAACCTAACCTCATATAACCTAATCACTTACAACCTGACCTACCCGAACCTAACATAGCCAACCTAACCTAATACAACCTAACCTAACCACATTATAAGCTAATCTACAACCTGACCTAACCGAACTAACATAGCCAATCTAACTTAACCCCAATTAACCTAAAATGGCCATCTGCCCTTCTCTCACACTCTGCCAGGCCGTGAAGGGAGCAGTGAGGGACAGATAAGCTCATATGTAGAGGGTAAAGTGGTGTAATATTGAAAGAATGCGTCTAACCTTTCCATTCCTCTCCGCCCCTCTTTGTCTCCTTCGCTCGCCACTCGGTTTGTTGACATTCGCTACCCAGGTTTTAGAGTCTCATATTTCCATCTAAAAAATACGCGTTCCTGAGCTCCTATGTGGGTTATTCTCTTCTCTATGGACTCTCTGGGTATTATATTACTTTGTGTGGGAGGAAGGAAGGTAACACTTACAGGGGCACGCAGGAATCTTGAGTTTTGTGAAAGGTTTAGATCCACAGGCATACTCTCTTCTTGGCTCTCCGTCTTGTGTCTCGGTCTGAGTGATATGAAGCGCTTCGTACCGTTTGGAGTTATTGTCGTACGTGTTTCTGTCTTATGTTGCTGTTTCACTGATTTATATTCTTGAAATTTGAGTTTTATATGTGTGTTTAGTGAAATTGTAGTATATATTTTTTTAACATAGTAGTGTGATATGTTTAATTTACGGATGAGTTAGCCAAAGAAAACATAAGTAATTAATATTTTCTTCAACTTATACACACTAAATTTCAGTTTCATATACGTATATGGTGATATTAATGAGTACTAAACGTTTTTCTTTGCATAGAAGTGTGATAAAGCCACATTACAGATACGTTACCTAAACGAAAACGCAAAAAGCAGAACATTTCCCCAACATTCCCTCCATTGAAAGTTAAGACCTCCACGTTTTAATTACCTTTTTGTCACGCCACTTTGCTCCCTTCCCCGCGTGGCTGAGGGGAGCGTGCCCAGCCCTCTCGCTGCCCATAAATCCCGCGACCAAAGCTGAACGGACCCCATAAAAACACGAGGAGAAAGGAGACGGAGAAGAGGGGAGAGGGAGATGGAGAGGGAGAGGGAAAAGGGAGAGGGAGAAGGAAAAGGAGAGAGAGACCGACATCCAAGTTAGCCAGCAATTCTCAGCCTTCCTTCTCCTTCCTTCACCAAATGTCTGTAGATAAACTTAAAAAGGAAGCTAAGAACAATACACTAAATATTAAGTGGAAATAAGAAGTTTTATAGAATATTTCATTATTTTTCGTCTACACCAGCGGTCCTTCGTCTTCTCGTCCTCCTTCCTCCTTCCCCTTCCCTCACCAAAAATCTGTGGAAGGAAAATATATAAAATGCGGCAAATATTACAGGAAATTAGACGTGTTATAGTATGTTTCAGTATTTTTATCTTAACTAGAGTGTCCATCTTGGTTCACCGTTCTTCACTTCCTCGTCCTCTTCTTCTTCCTTCATGAAAAAAAAAAAAAAAAATCTGTGAGAAGTCAGATTTTAAAGGGAAAGCATCAGCAGCACAGGGAATGTTGAGGGAAAATAAGAGAGATAGATAAGAGTAAAGTATTTCATCCATTGTTCTTAAAAGTAACATGAATTAAGTGTTTTTATTTATTTATTTTTTTTTTCGTGTTCTGTCGATGTGGAAAGAAAACTATAGATAACACGAAAGGAAAGAGAAAAAATAAGAGATTGTTATAACTCATTTAATATTTTTGCTTTATTTACTTATTTATTTATTATTGTTATTATTTTTACTTTTAGGCAGTAGTGCTGTACTCCGCGCACAACACACACACACACACACACACACATAGCGAGCCACTTACCGCATCCACGAACAACACACCTAAAAATAAACACCACAAATAATGAGACAAATAAAACATATCATAGCATTCCTCACCCGTTTTCTTTGAAGTGGCAGGGCTGTATTACGCGCACCCGACAAAAGCGAGCCGTTTACCGCCACTCACCCAAAATAAAACCCACCTCACCACCTCTCTCTCTCTCTCTCTCTCTCTCTCTCTGAGCTGCATTCCACATTCTCCACGCGTGTTATCAGCCAATCAGCTCCCGAGGCTCCTTGATTCCAGCCATGCCATTGGTCGCTGGGATGTTACTGCAATCTCTTAAGTGAAGGAAAATAGAAACCAAAAGCATCGGGGACGTATAGTTAAGTAGGATTAGAACGAGAGAATCGGAGTATTATAGTAGTTTAAGAAAGATCAGAAGATTTATTGAGCACTGGAGGTATGTAGTTTTAATAAGAGGAAGACAAAATGAGACGGGAACAAAAGAGCATCGGGGAAGTATAGATAAGTAGGATCAGAACGAAAAAAAAATAAGAGTATTATACTTGAAGGAAGATCAGAACATATATCATGAGGTAATGTGTAGTTTAAATAAGATTAAGATAAACACAACATAACGGTACATATATTAAATAAGATTAAATCCCAACAAGAGAGAGAATCTGGGGCATATACTTGGATTAGACAACAAAAGAGCATCAGAGCACGTGATTCAAATAGGATTGGAACGAGAGAGCATCAGAGCATCATACTCTGAATAGGATCAGATACCAACACAAGAGGATCAGGGGGCATATGGTTTATTATACAATATATCTATACATGTATATAAAAGAAGGAACGGGAAGAAAAATAAACAGAAAACGTAACTAAAAGAAGACGGGTTTGATTTTTTTGGCGGGATTTTTTTTTTTTTCAGTTTGATGTTTTATTTATATATTCATTTATTTATCTAGTTAGTTTATTACGTTCTAAGTAAACCCGCACGTGACTGGCCACTGAGTCATCCCGTATATTGACTAAAATGTTATAGGAATACATATTATAACAACACTTCTTTTCCTCATATACTTTTCCCTATAAATTATAATCTTGTCGCTTGTCACTTGTTTTACTGGTGTGTGTATGTGTGTATATACGTAATTGTCTATTTATATAAAGCTAATACTTATAACGTGTGTCCCTGCAAACGAATAAACCTCTCTCTCTCTCTCTCTCTCTCTCTCTCTCTCTCTCTCTCTCTCTCTCTCTCTAAGGCTTCTCATCACCCCTTTCCCGGAGTCCCTAACGTCTCCACCCTATCACCACACCCCATCACCTCAACCCATCACCCCTTCAGGCCTCACCCGTCCTTCTCAGTCCCATCACCTCAGCCTTTCACCGCCATCAGCCCTAATGCGCCTCACTCAGTCCCATCACCAGACCCCATCACTTTAAACTAATCTAGCTCCTTCCAGACCCACTTAAATCAACCCAGCCACTCCCAGCCGCACACACTGAAGTCCGCCCTAATCATCAACTTTCAGAACCCATATTTTCATTACCCAAAATATCCCTGAAAGAAAAAGTTAATAAGCATCGAAGCATCGTGAAGCGTTTCAGACTCCATTAAGGAACTGCTTCAGAGGATTCGAACTTGCATACTGAGGAGGATAGGAGGAGGAGGAGTAGGAATAGGAGAGGAGGAGGGAATGGGGGGATTGAGATGCTGCAGATGGATGGAGGGGCAGGAAAAAAGTAGATGGCTACCTTTATAAGGACGGCTTGTGGTCCCCTACATAACACGCCTACAGTAGCACCACCGTTCTCACACACACACACACACACATAGGAACTTCGCCATTCTTCACTTCAGATCACTGGCACTGAAAAAGAAAGGACATCTTGAGAAGGGGAGACGATGCGGAGGAATCTTGCACTGGTAACTTAGCCTCCCCTGCCTCACCGTGACCCTTTCTCCCCTCAGACCTCCCCTCGCACGCCTCTGACCAACATGGAGAGAAGGAGGACGAAGAGCAGCGCCACGGAGGAATGAGCGGCGGGGACCAGCGCGGCGGAGGATGACGTGTGAGCGGAGACTGCCAGCGTAAGAGCGGAGGCTGGTAGAGTGGACATGAGCCTCGGGGACCTTGCTCTCACCACCCCTACCAGCCTCTCCGCCTCCACCATGCACGCCTCCGACACTAAGGGCGGCGGGATGGGCGTATGCGCTGCCGTGGGCGTGACGAGAACCAGCAAGTGTCCGTCGAGGGTTAAATGCCCACGCACTTCGCATTCCGATACACCTACGTTGGCTGCGAGGGCGTGGAGCAGCGCGGCGACTGTCAGTGGGCGTGGATGAGGGATTGCCACACCCGCGACCTCCACTGCACGCGACGACCACGCTAGTCTAAGTGCCCCCCCACACACACGCCCGCAGCACCACGCCGCCTCCGCCACACCTGCCAGGCACCTGAGGGAGGGTTGTGGGGCGTGAGTGTGCACGTGTGTGTGTGTGTGCACGTGTGTGTGTGTGTGTGTGTGTGTGTGTGTGTGTGTGTGTGTGTGTGTGTGTGTGTGTGTGTGTGTTTGTGTGGAATTGAGTTTTCGTAAGTTTGGTGTGTGTATGTTATGCGAGGTCATGCTGTCTGCGTGGGCGCCTACACACACACACACACACACACACACACACACACACACACACACACACACGTATATACACACAGAAAATTAACATAACATCAACAAAACTTCAACCAAACATCACCCCTCTCTCTCTCTCTCTCTCTCTCTCTCTCTCTCTCTTACCCTGCTTGTTCTGAGGTAGAAGTGAAGGAGGAGGATGAGGAGGAGGAAGAGGAGGAGGAGGAGGAGGAGGCGCCCGCGGGTTTAGGACACACCACCCCAGGGCAGCCTTCCCTCCCAGGCACCCCTACGCCCCTGCACGGTCCCGCGTAGTCCACTGGCACTCTGTTGGCGTGGGCGTGGCACTCTGACGCCCACGTACGCCCGTCACGCCCACACACTTCCCCTGAGGTTGAGCAGCGAGTCTGAAATGAAAGAATTTTGATTTTTCTTTTTTAAGTGTTGTGTGTATGTATGTATGTATGTATGTATGTATGTATGTATGTGTGTGTGTGCGTGTGTGTATTCAGTCATGCGTATATCATTGAGTTAATCTTTCTTTCTTTCTTCATGTGCAAGTTTATCATCACCCATGCTGTCTCGTACCCAAACACACACACACACACACACACACACACACACACACACACAAGTATCCTTTACAGCCCAGCAAGCAAAGGATTATTTGTGTTGTAAATTTGATACCGCACGAGACACGGGCCTCCATCACCACCACCACCACCACCACCACTACTGCCACCACCAAGAACAACACCACCAGTACACCACCACCAGTACACCACCACCAGTACACCACCACCACTACTGCTACTACTACCACTACAACTACCATCAACAACATCACTACCACCATCACCACAGTCACCACCACTACCACTACTATTATCACCATCACCACCACCTCTACCACAGTCATCACCACTGTTATTACTACTGCTTTCACTATAACCACCGCCATCACCACCATTAATACTACCATTGCTGCTGCTGCTACTATTACTACTACTACCACCACTACCACCGCCTACAAGAATAATTACCATCACAAACACAATCAAAACCATCACTACTACTACTACTACTACTACTACTACTAACAACACTTCCTAAACAACAGAACTATCATTATCACCATTATAGAAGTAGCAGCAGCAGCAGCAGCAGCAGCAGTAGTAGTAGTAGTAGTAGTAGTAGTAGTAGTAGTAGTAGTAGCAGTAGTAGTAGTATCGGTAGTAGTAGTAGATGTTGTTCATAGGTAAGTTTAAGTCTATTAATACAGTAAGCTTATGTTATGAAGCCTTACAAGAATACAGGAAGTGTGTGTGTGTGTGTGTGTGTGTGTGTGTGTGTGTGTGTGTGTGTGACCTACTATAAGGCACAACCAGTCCTCACCTCCCTCCTCCTCCTCCTCCTCCTCCTCCTCTTCTGTTTCACCTGCTCCCTCTTTCTTCCTTCTTCCTTCCTTCTATTCTGGTTTATCTCTTTGATCTTTCTCTCTTTTCCTCCTCCGCTTCTTCTCTGTTTTTCTTTCCCATTTCATCAGTTCTTCCTCTCTTTCTCCTTTTCCATTTTCTCTTCCTCATTCTTTCGTTTCTCTTTTAACTTTATCTCCTCCATCTCTCTCTTCCCTCCTCTTCACTGTCTTCTATTTTACTCCCTGTTCCTCCTTCTCTCATTCTCTTTCCCCTCACTTCAATCCCTTCTCCCTTCCTCTCCTCTCTCTTCCATTTCATCACCTCTTCCTCTTCCTTCTCTCTCCTCTCTTCCATTTCATCTCTCACTTCTTCTCCTCTCGTCCATCCCCTCACTCTCATGCATACCCATTTTCAGCTCTCCCCTCACTCTCCCTCTCTCCCCTCTCACTCTCTCTCTCTCCCCTCTCCCTCTGACCTCAGCCCTACATCTCGCTGACTCGATTTGGCAGATGGTAAAAAAAAAAAAATTGCTGACTCATTCCTAACAACACCATAACAAGTGAGGAGGAGGAGGAGGAGGAGGAGGAGGAGGAGGAGGAGAACACATCAGTATCCCTCCTCACTTAAGATACCTCCTGTCAGCTCAGTAAATAAACAATTCTCTCTCTCTCTCTCTCTCTCTCTCTCTCTCTCTCTCTCTCTCTCTCTCTCTCTCTCTCTCTCTCTCTCTCTCTCTTCTTTGTGGTGGTATCTTTTTTTCATTATTCTTCATTTCTTTTCATTATATTTTTTACGTGTTTCTATTTCAACAGTTCCTTGTATACTCTCTCTCTCTCTCTCTCACTCTCTCTCTCTCTCTCTCTCTCTCTCTCTCTCTCTCTCTCTCTCTCTCTCTCTCTCTCTCCATGGCAGATTTAAGTATGTTTGGAGATAATCACCACTGAAACCATATAGGAGAGAGAGAGAGAGAGAGAGAGAGAGAGAGAGAGAGAGAGAGAGAGAGAGAGGGAGAGGGAGAGGGAGAGTGAAAAAAAAGAGGGGAGAGAAAAAGAGGGAGAGAGGGAGAGAGCCTTTGAGGTTGTCTTCCTTCTCCATAATCTCCCTCTCTCATCTCCCTTTTTATTGGTATTTGTTCTGTTTCCTCTTCGTCTCCAACCAGGAAGAGACGGAGAGAGGGGAGATAGGGATGACAAAAGGAGGAGGAGGAGGAGGAGGAGGAGGAGGAGGAGGAGAAGGAGGAGGAGGAGGAAGAGGAGGAGGAGGAGGAAGTCGTTGGTTTCTACATGACTGAGAGAATGTTAGTACCTCTCTCTCTCTCTCTCTCTCTCTCTCTCTCTCTCTCTCTCTCTCTCTCTCTCTCTCTCTCTTCATTCTCACGTTGGTCCATGCATGTCGACGCTCAAGTGGTATACGTAAACACACACACACACACACACACACACACACACACACACACACACACACACACACCTGTATATGTACGTACTCGGTTCCTTTGACGTGTGTGTGTGTGTGTGTGTGTGTGTGTGTGTGTGTGTGTGTGTGTGTGTGTGTGTGTGTGTGTGTGTGTGTGTGTGTGTGTGTGTGTGTGTGTGTGTGTGTGTGTGTGTGTGTGCAAATAACCCATTCAAGCAATTTACCATGAATATATCAATTACCGTACCCAGAAAAAAAAAATCGTGCACACCAAACAAACAAACAAAATAATCAAACAAATAAATAAACACGTGAAAATAAACATAAAAAAAAATATATAACAAGATGAATGAAAATGTATGTATGTGTGTATATACATGCGTGTATGTGTGTGTGGGTGCGTGCGTGCGTTCAGATACTCACACTGCAGGTGCCGACGTGACGAAGGGTGGCTCCGGCCCTGACAAGATCGCATAGGGATTCGAACTGGTGGCCACGGGTATCACAGGCTGGGATGGATGCCTCGAGCGGGCAGCCACCATCCGTAGGTACTGCAGGAGGGAAAGAAAACGAGATACAGAGGAGGAGTGGAGTGTAGAAAGAAGGAATGAAAAAAATGGAAGGTTTTGAAAAGGGATGGACAGGATAAAGGATAGATATGAAGAAAGGAAGGAATAAAGGATAAAGAATGGTTTAAAAAAGTGAACTGGATAAAGGATGGATGAATTGGACGAAGGAGGAAGGAAGGAAGAAAGAAGAAAGGATGAAGGAAAAGATAAAAGAGGGAAGGAAAGATGGTTGTGATTTTTAAAAGGATGGAATGAAAATAAGACCGAAGAAAAGGCAGAGAAAAGATGGAAGGAA
Organism: Scylla paramamosain; assembly: GCF_035594125.1. Lineage (NCBI taxonomy): Eukaryota > Metazoa > Arthropoda > Malacostraca > Decapoda > Portunidae > Scylla > Scylla paramamosain. The sequence continues at coordinate 10,329,023 of NC_087166.1, forward strand.
GAAGAAAGGATGGTTTTAAAGATTGACAGCAGTATGAGACAGACAGAGTGGGAAAAGGAAGGGGATGACAGAAAATGACAGAGAAAGAAGGAAAAAGGATGAGAAGAAAGAAGTGGAGTGGAGAACGAAAGAATATGCAAGAAATGTTAGAGAAAGGAGGGAGAAACAGAGAAACAAAGTGAAAAAAAGGAAGATGATAAAGGGAAGGGCAGAGGAAGAATGGAAGAGAAAGCAGGTGAAGACAGACACGTACATTCTGCTCATTTTGACTCATAACATAACAAGGGAGGCTCACTATATAAGGGGCGGCAGCAGCAGACGTGGCCCCCTTATGCAGGAGTGTATCACGGCTATCACTCAACATGCATCCTTGTTATGAATAGTGGAGTGCGTGGCGGGCAGGAGAATTAATGAAGGGTGGAGGGTGGGCGTGATCTGCGTGTGTGTGTGTGTGTGTGTGTGTGTGTGTGTGTGTGTGTGTGTGTGTGTGTGTGTGTGTGTGTGTGTGTGTGTGTGTGTGTTATCTATATGTCCTTGTTGTATATGATTACTGCTATTAGCTTTTGCTGCTGCTATTATTGCTACTACTACTACTACTACTACTACTACTACTACTACTACTACTACTACTACTACTGCTGCTGCTGCTGCTGCTGCTGCTGCTGCTATTATATTACTAGTACTGCTGGTGCTGCTGTTTCTACTACTATTATCACTACCTCTACTACTTCTACTACTAAGAAAATATCAGGAAGAACATGAAAGCAATAGTAGCAACAACAACAATAACAACAACAACAACAACAATACCTCCTCCTCCACCATCACCTCCTCTCCTCCTTTCTCCTCCTCCATTTCTTCCTAAAACCACCACCACCACCACCAACACCACCACCACCACCACCCTCCCCAACCCACCATCCCCCTAAACAAAAACACACCCACTCACCACAGATGTGTTGGGGGCAGGGCGTGGCA
>NC_087166.1:10335000-10340000 GCF_035594125.1 Scylla paramamosain
ACGTGGCAAGGCTGTAGGTGGAGGGCGCACGGCCACGGCGCGCCACAGCTCAGGCTGGCACTCCATCACGCTGCGGAGAGGCACGGTGGCCGCCAGCCCTGACAGACTCAGCCGCTGGCTCTCCTGCCACAGCTGCAGGTCTTCGCGGCGCGGCGGCGTCGGCGCGGGCGGTGCAGGAGCGGAAGAGCTGCGTGGGCCGGTGGTTGAAGTTGGTGCAGAAGGCAAGACCCGAGCAGCCCTGCTGGCAGGGCACGTCCGACTCTGAGAGGCACGCTAGAAGAGAAGCCTCCCGCGGCTGGGAGAGGCAGGCGGTCTGCAGGGCCTCCCAGGGGCGGCCCCACTCCCGGGAAAAGGCACGTCGGCACAGTGCGCCGCACTCCGGAGATGCTGCGCGCTGGCAGCACCCGAGCTTGGCCGCGTCCAGCCCCAGGCGGCCCAGGCGTGACACCTGCGGCAGGAGAAGGTAAGTCTGTGATGGGAGCTCCGGCTCGCGCACGACGACGACCACGAGTGTACACCGCTACCTGTCAGCATTAAGACAAGTGTGCTTACCTGCCTCCCCTCCTGGCTGGTGGCGACGGCCGCGGCCTCGCTCTGCTGAAAGAGGCACTTCCACACGCCGTTCTGCGGGAGAGAAAGAGACACTCTGCTACAGGCGACGTTCCACCACCGCGATAACGGCTCGTCACACTATGTACCACGCGGCTGAACGCCGACCAGGACTACCAGTACTGACGGTGAGGTCCACGGTGCCGCATGCCTCCTCCAGCTGCTCCAGGATGTCCTGCTGCGGCGCCGCGGACATGAGCACGTCGCGACACGCGCCCCTGCACGAGGCGACCTCCGAGGCGGCGCAGCAGTGCAGGTCTGGTGAGGAGAGGAAATGATTACGTCTCTCTCTCTCTCTCTCTCTCTCTCTCTCTCTCTCTCTCTCTCTCTCTCTCTCTCTCTCTCTCTCAGTACTTACTCCTCTCGGGGCGGTGGGCGGGCGTGGTCTTGGTGAGGGCGTGGGCGCAGCGCGTGACGTGAGCGTGTGAGCGGCAGTCCTTGGCCAGCTGGTGCCTGAGACGGCGCGACGGCGTGCGGGCGGTGAAGACAGCCTCGCAGGACGCGCGGCAGCGGTAGGACTGGGTGCGGGCACAGCAACCGGCGCCCTCCTGAGGATGTGGGAGAAGGAACAGTCACCAGGTTACCAGGCGGCGCCCTTCCTCTCCCTCTGCTTCCTCTTGCGGGTTTGCACTCTTCCTGTTTCTTATCTCCCAACTCCGGGTTTCATCTGTCATCTCTTCTACTCATTTATCACTGTCCTCGCTCCTTCCATTTCCTATCCTTATCTATTTTCTACCCCACTCCTCCCCCTCCTCCTTTTCGTTTCCATCTCTCTTATCTATTGACCCTTCATTTCTTCTTCCTTCTGCATTTATTTATCTCTCCTCCTTCTCCTCCTCCTCCTCCTCACCTCGGTTCTCTGGATGCAGCGGAAGAACTCAATCTCGTGGGAGGCCCTGCATGCGGCGCCGAGCTGATGACCATTCACGGCACTCAGACACGCCGCCTGGCAGGTCGGGGCCACGGCGAGCTTGCAACACGGCCGCCCCCACCACCCCCGGCGCCCTCCGTCACCTCTGCGGCAGACAAGACACATGATAGGACAGAGCCATAAGCAAAGCTCTGAGGAGACTTTAGATAAAGGCTAGTATTCAGAAACGCTTTGCTCTCTCACCACGACTATTTTCAAAGGCCACAGAGATGATTAGCCGGGTTCTCAAGAGTGATTTACATGTTAATAATGTAGAAATTTTGTTAATCTGTCACTAAGATCATAAAAACAGCTTTAAAAACTTGTGTCACTTCAACTAAAGCCTTTTGCAAGTAGTGGAGGTGCGGCAAAGAAGTGTTTCTGAATACGGACCAAAGGTGCACAAAGAAGCTTAGATATTTTACGTTTATGGCAGACGCTATCAGAATAATATTTGCTAAGGATCACAGGGTAAGGAACGGAAGGACTTCTACAAGGATCCAGTTACGAGTACATTATTTTTTTCTTTATGAGAATATTACGAGAATTTATGCTTTTATTGCTACCATGATCATTACTTAAGTTATAAAAGAAGAGTTCACAAATTTAAGGACCAGGAAAATAAGTGGAAGTAGGTAGCCATGTTTTACAAAGGGACTGCCATGTGTAGGTCTGATGACTTCCTGCAGCTTTCATTGTTTTTCTTACTTTCTTAAGCTCTCATCATTATTATGGTTGTCATTATTGCTTACCTGCCATCGTGTGGTTGAGACAAGTCCAAAACTTGTCCTGAAATAGAGAAAGTCACTATTACAGATGATTATGTAAATGAAAAGTTATTTAATTGACTGACTGATTGATTGATTCAAAACCATGAAACAAAAACAATGTCATATGATTCCGAACAGAAAAAATAGTAGTAATAATAATTAATCAGTTAATAAAGTAAATATATGAAAAATTAAGTAGAAGACAGACAAAATAGATAAATACATAAATGAAAATAGATACAACAAACAAACAAACAAATACATGAATAAATAAAATAAACAAATAAAAAGATAAATAAATCAATGAATAAAACAAATAAAAACAAAAAAACAAATAAGTAAACATACAAACACCCACACAAATAAATAAATAAACAAGTAAACAAATAAATAAGAAACAAAACTAAACTAAATGAAGTTGAATAAACAAATAAATAAACAAAAAAAAATAAACAAATCAACATAAACCAATAAACAAACTAACAAAAAACAACAAGACAAAGTAAATTCAACTAACATGCAGGTAACACTTAATTACACAGGTGAGGGTCAATGAGTCGCTTACCAAGGTGTGCGGGCAGGTGGAGGCAAGGTGAGTCAGGTGGTGGTCTGCGTCCCGCCCCCCCAGACCCCACACCGGTACCTGGAGGACAGATAAGTTAAGTTAGGTTAAGTAGATAGATAGATAGATAGATAGATAGATAGATAGATAGATAGAGAGAGAGAGAGAGAGAGAGAGAGAGAGAGAGAGAGAGAGAGAGAGAGAGAGAGAGAGAGAGAGAGAGAGAGAGAAAGTGGTAGATAGATAAGCAAGTGGATAGATAGATAGATAGATAGATAGACAGGTAGAAAGATAGATGATAGATAGTTATTTAGTTATTTAGTTCGAGATAGAAAGGTAGCTATTTACTTATAATCAGTTAGTGAGTTAGCTGATTAGTTACTTATCGAGTCAGCCAATCAATCATTCAGTCAGTGAGTTAGTTAGGTAGATGAATAAATAGAAACGGAAAACTAATATATAAAAGAGGAAATTAAACTGAAACAAATAGAAAGATAGACTGACAGACCCAGAGATAAATGGATAGACCAATATACATAAAGATAAAAAAAAGATAGATAATTATTTGGACCATTAATCACACAAAACACAATATTATTCTAAAGCGATAAGAAAAAGACTGATTTGAAGTGACTACTCCTGCTACACACACACACACACACACACACACACACACACACACACACACACACACACAGAGAAGGGTCCTCGTTTCAAAGCAATTAATCAAGATATTGTAAGTAGTTGCTCTCTGTCAAACTCTACACACACCCACACACACACACACACACACACACACACACACACACACACACACACACACACACACATACAATACACTCTCTGTCGCACTCAACGAGGTTAAAACGCCTCCTTTTTTGTATGTGTGTGTGTGTGTGTTTTATCTCTCTCTCTCTCTCTCTCTCTCTCTCTCTCTCTCTCTCTCTCTCTCTCTCTCTCTCTCTCTCTCTCTCTCTCTCTCTCTCCACACATAAGAATAAGGAGACGACACAAATAAAGCAAAACAAAAAGAATAAAGAAATAAGGATAATAAGCTCATATAAGAATAAAAGATGATAATCAAGAGACCAAGATAACTGAAGCTAAGTAAATGAATAAATAAATAAGAATAAACTGGGACAAACAATCATCTAAATAAATCTACTTAAATGCTCTCTCTCTCTCTCTCTCTCTCTCTCTCTCTCTCTCTCTCTCTCTCTCTCTCTCTCTCTGACACGTACTACCTTGTGTCTGAGAGGAAGGAAGGAAGGAAGGAAAAGGAAGAAAGGGAGAAAAGGAGGAAGGGGCGAGAGAGAGAGAGAGAGAGAGAGAGAGAGAGAGAGAGAGAGAGAGAGAGAGAGAGAGAGAGAGAGAGAGAGAGAGAGAGAGAGAGAGAGAGAGAGAGAGAGAGAGAGAGAGAGAGAGAGAGAGAGAGAGAGAGAGAGAGAGAGAGAGAGAGAGAGAGAGAGAGAGAGAGAGAGAGAGAGAGAGAGAGAAATACCATTTTGAAAGGTAACTCTAAGAGGATATAAACACAAAAACACCCACGTGTGTGTGTGTGTGTGTGTGTGTGTGTGTGTGTGTGTGTGTGTGTGTGTGTGTGTGTGTGTGTGTGTGTGTGTGTGTGTGATCAAAATGGCACGAGACAGAACGAGATAAAAGAGAGACAGATGAAGACACGAACACATATCAGAGAGAGAGAGAGAGAGAGAGAGAGAGAGAGAGAGAGAGAGAGAGAGAGAGAGAGAGAGAGAGAGAGAGAGAGAGAGAGAGAGAGAGAGAGAGAGAGAGAGAGAGAGAACAGAGCTGCTCTTATGACGTCACACACACACACACACACACACACACACACACACACACACACACACACACACATTTCCCAAGGGACGCGAGGAAGGACCTTAAGGGGCGGGAAGGTTGTGGGGGGCGAGGAAAGGGAAGCATTTTTAAGGGCCCCTAAATCTTCTCCTCCTCCTCCTCCTCTTCCTCCTCCTCCTCCATCAACACCTCTTCGCCCTTCGTCCTCATCTTCCTTTTTGCTAATTTATCCTTCGTTCTCTTCTTCCTCCTCCTCCACCACCTCCTCCTCCTCCTTCTCCTCCTCCTCTTCCTTCTTCTCCTCTTCCCCCTCCTCCTCCTCCTTTCATAA
>NC_087166.1:10345000-10470000 GCF_035594125.1 Scylla paramamosain
AGAGGAGGGACAGTCTTGAAGAACCGGTTAATCATCTCAGTGGCCTTGGGAAATAGTCGTGGTGAGAGAGCAAGGCGTTTCTGAATATGAACCACGCACTCACCCTGTAGCAGGCGGCGCGGCAGGGCTGAGGGGCGAGGCTACAGCACCAGCCATCTCCTGGGGAAGAAAAAAACAAAAGATCAGAATTCTCGAAAACACGAAACGACCATTTGTATCAAAATATCAACACGTCACTTATGTTTTCAAGGACCAAAAGAAGGAGAGGAAAGCGTGAGAAGAGGGAGGGAGGGTCTAGAGGGAAGAGGAAAGGTCGGGAGGAGTTTTCTGAAGGCACATAAGAGAGATGAGAGTTTTGAAAAGGGAAGAATGGTTGACAATGAGTAGAAAAAGACTCGTGGAGTTTGGACGAGGGAAGGAGAGAAAGAGAAAGGAAGTGTTGGGATCAAAGAAATGAGGAAAAAAAAATGAAGGGAGGAAAGAAGAAAGAGGAAGGCAGGAAAATAAGGAAAGGAAGAATTAGAGAATCACAGGTTTTGTAAGAAAGAAACTAAGAGGGAAGTAGGTGAAGGAAAGGAATGAGGAGGAAAGGGAAGAGGAGAAACAGGAAAGCAAGAAACGGAAGGAAGAATTAGAGAATCCTAGGTTTTTGAGAGAAAGAAACGAAGGGGGAAGTGCGTGGAGGAAAGGAATGAAGGAAGGCAGGAAGTGAATCAGGAAAGAAAACAAAGAGGAAAGGGAAGAAGGGTGGCAAAAGAGAAAAATAAAAGGGAAGAAAAAATCAATTAAGAATTAAAGGAGAATAGTAGTTTTTGAAAGGAGAAAAAACGAAGAAGGAAATAGGTGGAGGAAAGGAATGAGAAGAAAAAGGGAAGAAGAAAAAACAAAGTGAAGCAGGAAACACAGGAAAGAAAACAAGAAGAACTGAAGGAAAATCATCAATTTTGAAAGAAAGAAACTAAGGCGGAAATAGGTGGAAGAAAGGAATGAGGAGGAAAGAGAAGAAGGTAAGCAGTAGGGGAGGAAGGAGGGAGGAAAGGAGAGAGGGGGAACTTCAGGAGGGAAGAGGGATTGCATATTTTGTGAAGGGGAGAAGTAAGGCGTGTGTTCTGGTGCCCTCCTCCCCGTCACCTCACCGACTCAGATGTCAACAATGGGCAAAATTGTTTACCTATCCGGCAGTGTTTGACCGTAGCAGCCTCACCTCTCCACCCACACCTCCACCACGCCTCCACAATGCCTCCACCTCACATACACACCCCTACAAGGTCACTCCATCATGTTAGTACATAGCACAAGTGTATTTAAGGGTTTGTTGTGTTGTTTAATTGATTCGTCGGTACATCCACATCTTCGCCTCCACATCACCCACAATCTGTCAGGAAGTCATCCATACACCCACACACACCCACCCACACACACACACACACACACACACACACACACACACACACATACACACACACACACACACACACACACACAGATACTAAGAAAACACACACCTTCAGCCTCGATATAAAAAGACTTTAAACAAGATCTCGTTCATGTCCCTCATCTTACACACACACACACACACACACACACACACACACACACACATTGCCAATTCTACAAGATGATTTTTCAACACTCTCCCTCCGAAAAATACACACACACACACACACACACACACACACCAAATTTTTTTCTGACCTAAAAATACAAAATAAAAAAAGTGAATAAATAAGGACGAATAAATAAAAGGACACACGTGAATTTCTTGTTTTTTTCTTTTTTTTATTCAACTTTCACGAGTCATCCAAATGCCCAAAAATAAACAGACGAAACAAACAAATAAATGAGTAACTGAATAAAGATAAATAAATAATACATCAATAATAAAAAAGATAAATAAAAAAAATGAAGAGAAAAAACAACCACACAAATAAATGAATAAAAAAAAACAAAATAAATAAAAAAATAATAATAAGTAAGTTAAATAGAATAAGATACATAAAAAAAAAAGAGTCAAAAATACCCTTCCAAAAATCTTTTCCGATCACCTGTACCTGTAATCCCTTGTTAGTTACCCTCACACCTGTACAACGAGACCCACACCTGCAGAAGTACCTCAGGAATAATCACAGGTAAAGGCCCTTCGAATCCCCAAGAACACTCGCACCTTCTCAGCTCATTACTATAAAAAAAAAAAAAATAAATAAATAAATAAATAGATAAATAAAAAATAAATAAAATAATAATAATAATAATAATAATAATAATAATAATAATAATAATAATAATAATAATAATAATAATAATAATAATAATTACTTAAAAAAAAGTTCAGAGATGTTTTTCGAAGCAGTTTCATTTACTTATAATACGTGTTCGAACAGGCCTGAATTTGAACCACTATATGTAGGTACTGCTCTCTCTCTCTCTCTCTCTCTCTCTCTCTCTCTCTCTCTCTCTCTCTCTCTCTCTCTCATTTTTCTTTTGTTTTTTTGCTTATTTACGTAAGAAAGCATCGTTTATTCAGCTTTTTTTTTCTTATATTTGTTTGTTTATTTTCTTTGTCCACGCTTAAGATATCGCCCATCGTGTTTTTTTTTTTTTTTCGTTCTTCCTTTTCACTTTATATTGTGTTTTCATTTTGTTCGTTATTTTTCATTTTTTTATACACTTTCACCTGTAAAGTATCATATCAGTAGCATTTCCCTTCATTTCTCTCTCTCTCTCTCTCTCTCTCTCTCTCTCTCTCTCTCTCTCTCTCTCTCTCTCTCTCTCTCTCTCACACACACACATACAATAGTCACAAAGAAAACGAAAAACTATTGAAAGGAAAACAAAACGAGAAAAAAAAAGAAAACGAACAACAAATAACATGAAACACAAACGGAAGTCACCGGAAGCCAAGCCATAAAAAAAGAACAAGAACAAAAAGAAAAGAGAAAAAATTAACGAAAGAGAAAAGAAAAAAAATAAGAAAAACAAGAGCATTTCTAGGAAGAGGGGAAAGAAGACAGACAGACAGACAGACAGACAGACAGACAGACAGACAGACGAGACGAGAGAGAGAGAGAGAGAGAGAGAGAGAGAGAGAGAGAGAGAGAGAGAGAGAGAGAGAGAGAGAGAGAGAGAGAGAGAGAGAGAGATGAGAGAGATAAAAGACAAACAGATGAGAGAAAAAAGAAAGAAAACGAGACAGCGACAGAGAGAGAGAGAGAGAGAGAGAGAGAGAGAGAGAAATCGGGAGATGAGGGAGATAAAAGACAAACAGATGAAGAAAAAAGAAAGAAAAACGAGACAGCGACAGAGAGAGAGAGAGAGAGAGAGAGAGAGAGAGAGAGAGAGAGGAGAATGGGGTATAGGCGGGGGAGTCAAGGGCCACCTCTGCACCTGGTTTCCCCACCCCTGCCAGGAACTAAGTTTAGACGGTGATAAACACAAGCTTTGATAGTCGGCAGGGAGGGGACGAGTCTTCCCTGCCCGGCCGCTATCAGTCAAGGGGAGGTGTCGCGAGCAGGACCCGCCGCGGCTTTTTGGTGGCGCCCTCTGAGTGACGAAAAGGGTGAGGGCGAGGAGAAAGGGCGGCAGTGGTAATGGATGAGCTTCTAGGCAACGGAGAGGAAAGGGGAGAGTAAGAGATGAAAAAGGGAGAGAATAAGAATGAAAGTAAGGAGAAGAAGGGCATGAAGGAGAAGGAAAAGATGAGGAAAGGAGAAAAGAAAAGGGGAAAGTAAAAGGATGATAGAGATAATGATAGGAAGCGAAGAAAAGAAGAGGAGAAAAGGATAGAAAAGGGATTAAGTTCAGGAAGAGGGAAAAAAAAAAAAGGGGGAGGGGGAAAGAAAACAGAAGATTCAAGAGACAGCAAAAAAAAAAAAAAAAAAAAAAAACAGAAACCACCCTTGTTTGTTCCCGTATTTCAGATTAATTTCGTTACACCCCTCTCTCTCTCTCTCTCTCTCTCTCTCTCTCTCTCTCTCTCTCTCTCTCTCTCTCTCTCTCTCTCTCTCTCTCTCTCTCTCTCTCTCTCTCTCTCACTCTCTCTGGCATCGTCCCGTCCCGCCGCATCACGTCAAGTTCTGAAGGGCACCTCTCATCGTCTTTATCGTCACGAGGCGTCACTCTTGCACAAAACACAGTGCGTCACACTCCGCTATTCCCTGCGTCACGTGCTAATACCTGTTAAGACACATAACCTAACTTAACCTAATGAAAACTATCCTAACCAAAAAATACTACGATATATTCTCGCCATGTCCCCACATCCTTGAATAAGTGTGTGCTATGTGACTTCAAGAGTGTCCGTCACAAGTCCAGGAGTAGAAGCGTTACATTACGTCACCTACCACGTCATCAAGAGTCACGGGGTTAGCGTCACAGTCCATACAGCGTCCCCGTCACAGGTTTAGAGAGTAGCGTCACATTCTCTGCACAAGTTAAACGTCACACTAATGGCCTACAAAGTTAGCGCACGTCACAATCCTAACAAAATTTACCAGAAGTCACAAAAAAAACGTCAGATTTACTATTACCGTCACATTACGTCACATTCCCAACAAGTTACACGTCACACACACACACACACACACACACACACACACACACACAAACCAAGTACCAGACACGCGTCACCAACGTTCAGAATCTCGTCACATCTCCGTCACAGCGCCGTCACATCCACTTAGAGTTACATCAGATCATATGAACCTTGAGAGGACAGGCATTTCTTTTTTTACCTCCTCCTCCTCCTTCTCCTCCTCCTCCACCTCCTCCTCACTGGGTGCCCTTGACTCGTACGCTTTCTGGCTGCTTGTCATGTGTCGTGGCGTTCACTAAGTGTCATGGGTGCTTTGTCTCGCATGTGTCCCGTCTGTCCCTTGCCTTATGTGCCCAAGTGTCACTGCCTGGGTATGTGTGTGCGTGTGTGTGTGCGTGCGTGTGTGTGTGTTTCAGGGATTGTTTGTATGTCTTGTGTTTTTGGGTATTTTTCTTTGTCTTGGTGTGTGTGTGTGTGTGTGTGTGTGTGTGTGTGTGTGTGTGTGTGTGTGTGTGTGTGTGTGTGTGTGTGTGTGTGTGCTCAGAAATTCTAATCTACTTATCTTATCCACTCATCTACCTACCTATCTACCCATCTACCTGTGTACGTAGCTATCAACGCATCCCATCACCACCTACATAATACATATAATCACAACATCAATCTAGCCAAAATAATCTGGTAGTGTAAGCGTATCACCACTTGCCAAATATACAATTATCATCATAACCATCCTGCTAGTTATTCTTTCCCTATCGTGTCTTACAACTTCCCAGACACTTATTTTCGTACTAAATCACATTAAATATTTATGGAGGCTGGAGCGAACGAAATCAGTCTTTTATTCTCTCTTTACTCTATTTATCCATGCAAATTCTATTTCTATACTGTTGAGAATGTTACCAAAATAGGAGCAAAGCAGTACAAGGGTAAAACACCCCTATTTGCCAAACACATCAGGTAATCACCGCCTTAACTCTTTCACTGCGACACGAAACAATTAACACCACCAGAAGTAATGCATGAGATCTCTGTAAGCATCTACAAGAACGAAGGGAATGGAAAGGAATAAATTTTGCAATTTCTACCCAGTTTAAAGACTGAAGGTGACTGAAGAGCAAGTAAAAATGTATCAAAGTGATAAGAAATTAAGGGAAGGTGTATCAATAGCAATTAAATGGGTTAATTCAACTCTGCTCCTGCTTCTCTCCCTCCATTCAAAGAGTCAAATACCACTAGCAGCCAAACACAGCAGGAAAAAACCGACTTAATTCAACTCTACTCCGGCTTCTATTCCTCCATTCAATCAGGCGTTTATCTCAAGCACTGAGCATGCACCTCACGTCCCCTACTCCTTCCCTGGCCAGCCTTACTGTGTCCTGCATCCCTTCCTCTGTACCTCCTCCTGTACCCCTCCTTCCACAGGCTCTGGTCATCTGGCGAGGCTCCCCCTGACCTCATGAGGGGACAGGTGATGGTAGCCAGACCCCCTGACGTCACAGTAACTCCTCACACGCACGTACACATACACATAAGGGCAAGGGACGCCGCTCTGTCATCAGTACTTAAGGTCAGTCCCGCCGCCGCTAACTCCCTCGCACCGCCGCCGTCACCGCCACCGGCAGCGTTACTATTATCATTGCCGGTACTATGGCCCGCATTTTGAAACGTCTCGCTATTTCTCAACGACTGTTTTCAAAGGTTATAGAGATAATTAGCTGGGTCCTCAAGAGTGTTTCTCCTGTTAATAATGTAGAAATCTTGTTAATCTGTCACTAGACCATAAAACTTAGAACCTAACCTAATCTAACTTAACCTAAAACCTTTAAGAACCTGTGTAACTTGAACTATAAAGCATTTCTGAATGTAGTGGAGGTGTGTCGCTGAGGTGTTTCAGAATATGGTCCTTATCACTCTTGTTATTGTTGCTCCGATATTTGTTGCTGTGATTTGAGGGATGACTAGGTTGTGTTTTCTCTTTCTTTTCTTTTCTTTCTTTCTATATTACTTTCTTCTCTTTCTTTTCTTTATTCTGTGTTTCCTTTTTTTCCTCTTTGTTCTTTTCGTTCATTCTTTCCCTCCTTTTTTTTTCTTTTCAACTTTTTGAATGTTACTTTATTCTCTTTCTTTCCCTCTTCTATATGTTTCCTTTCTTTTTCTTCTTTCTGTTCTTTTTTCCTTCTTTCCTTCTTTCTTTTTTCTTTTTCTCTCACTCTATTGATAACGTTCGATAATTAAAAGGGAGAAATAGTGAGAAAGATACATTTGTTTTTCCCTCTCCTCTTGATCACCGCTATCATCACCATCATCACCATCGTCATTAAGACCAAACCCCAGCATCAAATCACCACCATCATCACCACAATCACCGGAATCACCACTAATAACTGGACTCTATTACACGTTTTCCCCTTCACCATCACCACCACCACCATCACCACTACCACCATCACCATAACTATAAATCACGTTCACATAAAGCTTAATTATATTTTCAGAGTGAGAAAATATATATCAACCAACATTACTACCAAAATTTGCATCATTTACCTGCCTATCACTACTACTACCATCACCACTACCACCACCACAACCTTCTGATATCAAAGAGAGAAAAATATACCAACCAACATTATTACTAAAATTTACTTTATAATATCTAACCACCACTACTACTAAAACTACCACTACCACTATTCCTGCTTTTCATCTACCAGTTGGGAGAGACACTTCCCAACCCACCACCACCACCACCACCACCACCTTAGAAACCAAAAACCAACAGAAACGCCATTCACCACCACCATCACCACCACCTGCTTTTCATCACCTAATCAGTTTAAGGTTACCACGACCACCACACACGACCACCACCAGCGCCTCCCACAGGATACTTCTAAGCTCTGCCGCCTTCCTGTCCGCCCTTCCACGCCCCACAGCCCCCTCTCTTCCTGTCCTGGCAGTGCCCATAAGGATATCACTGGCGTCCTTTGAGTCACCAAGGCACCAGGAACCAAATGAACGCCTCCTTTCCGTCTGGCTCTCGTCCTCTGGCTCATAATTGTCCTCCTTTCATCTCACGTTTCCTCCTCCTTGTCCTCTCATTTTCATAGAGCTGATGTTTAATTTTTTTTTTTTTTTTTAGTCTTTTTGGGTTTGTTGTTGATGGTGGTGGTGGTGGTGGTGGTGGTGGTGGTGGTGGTGGTGGTGGTGATGGTGCTGGTATTGTTGTCCTTGTTGTTTCGTTTTCTTCACTTTGTTTTCTTTATTTTCCATTCTTCTGTTTTCATACTTTTCATATTTTCTTTCCTTCTTTCTTCTTTTTCTTCTATTTTTTTCATTTGAACTTTCCTTCTTCTTCCTCCTGCTTTCTCTTCTTCTCTTTTTCTTTTAACTTTTCTTTTTTTTTCTCATGTCATGGTATTCTCTCTCTCTCTCTCTCTCTCTCTCTCTCTCTCTCTCTCTCTCTCTCTCTCTCTCTCTCTGTTCATTATGTTGCATTACTTTTCTTTTTTATCTGTTAATTTCACTAAATACTTTTGTGTGTCTCTTTCACTCTGTTCATGATCTTGTCTCCTCCTCCTCCTCCTCCTCCTCCTCCTCCGTCGTCGTCTTCTCCTTTTCTTTCTTTCTTCTCTTTTATAACATTCAAATTATTATCTTACAAATTTTCATTCTCTTTACGTTATCTAAATCTTCTTTCCTCCTCCTTTTCTTTTTTCTCTTATAATCTCTTTACGGAAGTCACTTAATCTCCTCCTCTCTTTTTCTCTTCCCCTTCTTTCCTATTATCTTCCTCCATGTTTCTTTCATTATATATTACATCACATTCTTTCCTGTTCTTTCTTTCTTTCTTTTTCCTTATTTGCAAATCCTCCTTATCCTTCCTTATCGTGTATCACATTCATTTCTTTTCGTCTTTTCTTTCTCTCATTTTCCTTATTCTGTAAATCATTTTCTATTCTTACTCGTCGTACGTCACATTCTTTCCTGTTTTCCTCTTCCTTTCTTTATTTCTTTCTTTCTTATTCTCTATTCTGCATGTCCATTCTATTCTTCCTCATCGCGTATCAAGAGAACATTCTTTCCTATTCCCCTTTCTCCTTTTTCTTCTTTCATATCTTTCGTTCTTTCTTCCTTTTTTTTTTACTCTATTCTGCAAATCCTCTTTCTTTCTAAAACGCATTCCTTTAATTTTCCTTTTCCTTGTTTCATGTTTATCAATTCCTCTATAACATTTTTTTTCCCTTCCTTTATACGTTACAATCTCCCTTTGTCATATTTTTTGTTTTATTTTGTTATATGGGTTTTATTTCAGATGCACTGGGTTTATATAGTCATATGTTTTTAGTTACTCATTTGCAATTTGCTTAGTCACTTATGATTTTGTTCGTCATGTGGGCTTAGTCATTTGGGGTTTGTTTCGTTATATGAATAGCAATAACTGTTTTCGTCTTACACACACTCTCTCTCTCTCTCTCTCTCTCTCTCTCTCTCTCTCTCTCTCTCTCTCTCTCTCTCTCTCTCTCTCGTCCATGCACTGCGTACCCCCACCAAGTGCCACGTGTAAGCACTGAGCAAGGCCAAGTGAGGTCAAGGTAAGGAAGAAGACAGTAACATGACACACTCTATGCAGGTGAGGTGTGACAGATACAAGGATGAGTTTAAAAATGCGTGTATAAGAACAGTAAAGTAAATAGGAGTTTCTGAGTATAGGTGTAGTAAGAATAAGATGAGTAATTGAAGGAAATATAAAGGCTAAATACAGGTACTGGCTTGAGTTTAGGTATGAGTGTATGTATCTTTGAGTATGAGAATAGAATAGTGAATAATGTAAATAAGAGTGTTTCAATATCAGAGTAATAAGAGTAGGATGAGTAACTGAGAGAAAATATGAAAGCTAAATACAAGAACAGGGATAATAACTGATATAATTGATGAACAACAACAATAACAGCAACAACAACACAAAAAATGGGAGGAGATAACACAGGACAGACAATATACACAGAGGAAAAGCAGGTAAATGGAAAAGAAATTAATAAAAGAAAGTAAATAACGGTGAGTAAAAGACAGTGAATAAGTAAATACACGTTATAGAAAGATAATAAAATAAATCATGAAAAAGAGATAAATGGCAAAAAAAGAAAAAGAAAACTCGAAAGAATAATAATAGAAAGAGAAAAAGGGAAGCCAAAAACATTAATTTCCCTTCAGTTTTTTTATTTTATTTTAATAATGACACAAAGGAGACAAATAATAAAGTAGAAGAAAAATAAAAAATATTAATACAAAAGAAAAACAGACAGAAGACAATAATTTTCCAAACATCCCTCATAATTTTCTTACTTTTCCCTTCTTTTTTTTCTACTAAGTCTGTACCCTACGAGTAATTTCCTCCCTATACCCTTTATCTACATCATTCATATTTACTTTGTTTTCTTTTTCCTTTCCTTTTTTTCCCTTAGTCTGTACTGTATATTATTTTATCTACATTCTTTTATTTATATTATGTTCTATTTTTCGTCGTCTTTTTTTCCTTTCTGCGTATTCTGTAGAGTAATTCCCTCCTCATCCTTCTAAATTTTTCACGTACATTTTCTTTTATCTAAACTCTTGATATTTACTTTTTACTTTTTTCCTTCTTTTTCTTCGTCTTTTTTCCCCTCCCACATGCCTCTATATTCTCCGCGTTCTGCTTCCTGTCTCTGCTCTCCGCTCCCCGCTGTGCTCGCCTCCCTCTCCTGAGTTACGAGCCTGGCAGAGGGTCAAGGCTTCGGGAAGGTTACGTCAAGCCCTGAGGAGGCAGAGGCAGGGCGGCACGCAGCAACTCCCGTGTCCCGTGGCGCCACTCTCCCCGCGCGTCTGCCAAGTGGCTTCCCGTGGCACTTAGTATTCCCCGCGCCCCGTGAGTCTCCATGACGGTGCCCCCTCGCCAGTGATTCATGTTGGGGTGGAGGTGGTCGTGATGATGGTGGTGGGTAATGGTAGTGGTGAGGGAAAGTGAGTGGTGCGTTGAGGTGTTGCAGTAGTTCAGTTGTGGTGGCGATGGTGGTGGTGGTGGTGGTGGTGGTGGTAGTAGTAGTAGTAGTAGTAGTAGTAGTAGTAGTAGTAGTAGTAGTAGTAGTAGTAGTAGTAGTAAGGACCAGCCAAAATTGGCGTCACTCACCCTGGGTGGTGTCTGCGGTGATGGCGGTGACGACAAGGAGAAGGAAGAAGAGGAGGGTGAGCGAGGGTGCCTCCCGCGGCCCCCGGGGTGGGTGCCGCCCTTGGGTCATGCCCCACCCACGCCCATCATCTCCCGCCCTGGCTGGCCCTGTGGGCGGCGGCGTATACTACCCGTGTTGGCAGCTTGGTCGGGTGACAGCAGCCCTCCTGACGCAGGCAGCCCGGCGGCCCCTGCACGCCTGGACGGGGCTCGTGGCGGCTCAGATTACTGGCGGAACGGGTGGTGGTGGCGGGCCGCGGCGCCTGCAGCCCCGCCGGCACGCCTGACCTACGCCACACAGGTTCTCTGGGAGCCTCGAGACAGGTATGGCACCGCCCTCGCCTCAGCGTCGCGCCTCACACACGCGCACTCACGCCCTTCACCGGCGCACTCAACCTGCGGGATGGCACTCACACCGGCGCGGTCCAGCCCTCCTGCTGTTCGAGCGTCACAGGCTGGGAAGGCACCTCGTGTAGCAGGTCCCGGAGCAGCGACGCGCACTACCTTCCCTTACAGCGGCTGAACGGTGACTGGCGTGCGTGCTGCTGTTGGGGAATGGCTCGGTGGCTGCGGGGCGCGGGTGCCACATTGCCACAACCCTCCCGGCCTTCGTTATCCTCTCGCTGCTTGTTTATCTTCTTGGTAACGCGTACGTGGGAAGGAAAGGTCACAGCGAAGGAGAAGGAACAGGACCTGATGACCAATCTTGTAAAAGATCACTGTGTTATTTCATGGCTGCATACTATTAGACATCTGCAGTTTGGCTAAATAACAAAATAATTGAATGAATAAATAAATGAAAGTGCGAGTTATTCTTTACTTCTAAATTTTTTATGTTATTCTTTAATTAAAAATCTTATAATGAAGTCGTTTATCTGCACAATTTTTTTTTATCATGCCACAATATTTTTTTCTCTCCTTCATAATTATGTTATCGCCATGAAAGCCCATAACAACTTTTAATTTTCTCGTTGCTTTCATATGAACAAACACACTCCTAACGCACCACCACCACCACCACCACCACCACCACCACCCTCCCTCATTAATTCCTCGGTGTGATAAAATCGGGGCAAGGATGCAAGACAAGGCTATGAGATACGAGGAATTAAGTGCGCGCACACACACACACACACACACACACACACACACACACACACACACACACACAGGCAGGCAGGCAGAGCTACATTAAACTCAACATGAGAATAAAGCTATGAGAGAGAGAGAGAGAGAGAGAGAGAGAGAGAGAGAGAGAGAGAGAGAGAGAGAGAGAGAGAGAAATATTCTAAGTTTAAATTATATATAACTATTTTTAGGTATTTAAAATTACTATTATTGTTATTGTTGTTGTTTGATTAAACGTTACTAGTATTTCAATATTGTTACTGTTTTTGTCAGTAGTAGTAGTAGTAGTAGTAGTAGTAGTAGTAGTAGTAGTAGTAGTAGTAGTAGTAGTAGTAGTAGTAGTAGTAGTAGAAGTAATTATTATTATTATTATTATTATTATTATTATTATTATCATTATTGCTTTGATATAATTAAAAGTAGTTATTCAATTATGTTTCTTTCTTTCTTTCTTTAATTATTTATTTATCATGTATTCAATTTCTTGCTACAAATCGAAATCATACAAACTACAATTATTTTATTTGCCTCCATCCATCCACCGACTTACACTCACCCACTCATCACCTCCACTAACCCACCCATCCACCCATCCAACACCAAGCACCCATCCACCCACAACACATTACCTACATAATCACCCGCTCAATCCTCTACCCATCTACCCATCCACCCACACTCATCCATCCATCATCCCACCCACCCTCACCACCCCATCCACCCTATCATCTACTATACACTGACCTACCCATCCACTGCCACAACCACCCACTAACTCATCCACTCATCCATCCACTGTCCACTGACACAACCTACTCACTCATTCACACCCATCCTCCCAACCACTTCCCCATTTATCCAGCCACCCACTCACCTCCACGAAACCCACCATCCACACCTCAACACGCTCCACTCATCCATCCACCTACTCACACACCCATCCACCCATGCATCCACACACTAAACCACCTACATACCCATCCAGCTACCCACTCAACTATCTACTTACGTGTGTGTGTGTGTGTGTGTGTGTGTGTGTGTGTGTGTGTGTGTGTGTTTACTGCAGGCAAGGCTACTGGTGCACATGCTCACTGGCCATGACGTGCCTATGACGTGTGTGTATGTGTGTGTATGGCCAGTGCTATCGAGGCATGTCACGGCGAGTGGGGGGAACACATGCTGGAGACTACGGTTTGTTGCTGGATGTCAGGGTGACCAGCTGGAGTGTCAATACAATTACTGGGATCGTTTTACTTCAATATTACGTTTGCAAGACAATACAACGGAACAGTTTGTGTCCATACGGGTTATTACTCCGTCTATGCAGCGTCTGGAGTGTGGCAGGCCTTGTGAGTATAGCATATTATGTATGTGATAAGGTTAGGTAGGTTGTGTAAGTGTCCTTAGGTAATATGGTACTTTGGTCAGATTACGTTAAACACACACACACACACACACACACACACACTCAGGCAGAGCAGACGAAAAAGCGTGGCTGATTAGAGTGACATGGGCAGGGAGAAGCAGGAGGGAGCGGGAGAAAAGGCGGATAAGGTTATCTATCTTGTAGTAACAAGGCACACACACACACACACACACACACACACACACACACTAAACGCAGACAGAGGAACACTGGAAAAGATGGGGGATCAGGCTCCCGGGTCTTGGTCCCCGGATGACGTCACTACCTGATAACGTCACGCCATATTTACGCTACGTGATTAATTTTTAACTGACCCCCCGCAAAAAAATGAGCTAGGCTGGAATGCCTTACATATTCGAAAGGAAATACACTTTAATTAATACCGGGCATATAAAAAAAAAAATATTTCAAACCTCAGTAATAATATATATTTTAAAAGAACTCATTTAAAAACTTAAAACACAAATACGATAAAAACATTCTAAATTCCACAAATCTGATTTATCAGGAATGCAAAACACTTTAAAAAATCAAAACTATTTCTACAAACAAACAGAAGTTAGCTAGCACCTGAAATAAAGAAATAAAAAAATACAAAACATCAACTTTTCGAGATTTTAACAGAGCTAAAAATCACTCTAAAAGTCCACATATTTAACTCAACAGGATCAAAACACACTTTAAAAGTATGAACGATTTTTTGAACCTATAAAATCTTGTCTAGCGGCTGATTTTTTTTTTTTTTTTTGTATGGCGATATTGAAAAAAAAAATAATAATAACCGGAAAAAACAGCACTTATTTCCACTGAAAGATCCTCATAATTGACATATTTCCCTTAACACACATACGGAAGACACTCAAAACAACACTAAATATTTTTAGAAACCATAAAAATCTACTTAAAAGCCGAAATATATAAGGTAACTGAATAGAAAAAAAAAAATTGGAATCATGGGGCCTGAGGCGGCCTCAGCTGAAAACAAAGATGGCTGCTACTCCTCCTCACTTTTTATTTCGGTTATTTTGGAGGTTATTTATCTTTTTCTCGATTAATCTCGGCTGTATGTGTGTGTGTGTGTGTGTGTGTGTGTGTGTGTGTGTTTGTGTCACTGCCCCGTTACTACAACATAGATGATGACCTTATCCGCCTCTTCTTCCGTCCCTCCTGCTCCTCCCTGCCCGTGTCACCCCAGTCAGCCTCTCCTTTCCTCTGCCCTGCCTGTGTGTGTGTGTGTGTGTGTGTGTGTGTGTGTGTGTTGCCCTGTCTTTCATTGCACAGATGGTGATGCAGTGTGTGTGTGTGTGTGTGTGCCTGTTTGTAAACACACAGAACAGAGGAGCTCCGCCTCTTCAAGCTCCTACAGAGGGCAGGAGTGCTTTACCAGGTCCTGCACTACGCTAAGGGTTACGTGAGATTGTCAAGACGAAGTAGCCAGAGGTTGGTATATGGGGTGTTATGATTTGGTCGCTGTAGTCCTTGGAAAATAATGCCCAGGCTACAACCCTTCCTTAACTCTCTTCCTGCTGTCTGCGCATGCGCACTCGATTCTGAGTGATGTCACCTGTAAGTGGTTGCTGATATCACTTGTTGAGTAATTACTGCACCACCCTCCCACCAGTCACCTCACAAGAGTCATAAGCTACCGATTCCCCAGTCTTTACCACCATCATGGCAAGAAGTTTGTCGGAGCTGAGGAAGATGCAGCGAAATCAACTGGCAAGAATTAACAAATAAGAGCTAATTGACACCATATTGGCTGCTTAGGACGAGGAGGTACAGACGCTGGAAGCACTGGATGCCAAGTGCCGTGATGTACGAGGTAGCGAAGTTGAAGGCGGCGATTGCCTCTCCAAAAAGCTTCGTCTCAAAGAAATTCACAGAGCTTCAAGAAAAGATTGATAAGCAAGCAGAGATATTTTCCATGACGCTGATGGTGTGGAAAACCATCAGTTGGAAAGGTGACCTCAAGGTATACTCGCCAATGAAAATCGCCCGAGCGATGACGAGTTTAAATTATACTTGGAGCGTGTGCTGAACCCTGACTCTGTCCCGCCCCCTACGCGCGTCATCACAGACGTGACTATCCCCGTCCTGGATGACCTCATCTCTCCCGCTGAGGTTCAGTGCCAGATTAAAAAGATGAAGGTTAATAAAGCCTGTGGACCAGATGGGTTCACCCCCGGTATCCTCCCCATGTTACCAGTGAACTGGCTAATAACAATAACGACTTTGTTCAATACGGTGTTCAGGTCCGGTGTGTACCCTGCGGCCTGGGCGAAACCCAAGATGTTTACTGTTTTTAAAAAAGGTAACAGGTCCGACCCAAACAACTACAGAGGCATAAGCGCAATAAACAGCATCACTAAATTATATGATATGGTTCTGTGCCACAGACTGGGTCAGCGGTTCATTCCATTTCGTGAGCAGGCTGGGGAACAGGGTCAGCGTGACTGCAGGAACACATCGTTTCGTTACGTCTCCTCATGGATATGGCACGCCGAAAGAAATTTAGGCTTTTCGTAACTTTTATAAATTTTAGCAAGGCTTATGATCTGGTACTTTGGAATAAATTGTTTGTCATTTTAAAGCGCCTAGGTTGCGGCATGGTGATGCTGGCAGCGTTGTTGGCAATGTACATACAGTATTACTGAATTGGCGGTGCCATCATTACGGCCACACTCGGAGTGAAGCAGGGCTCGCCCACCTCATGCCTACTTTATAATTTTTATGAATAAATTTATCAAACTAATCAAATAGAGGTGTTTGGCTGATGGTTTTCTTGCCTGGCTTCATACTTTGGTCTTGATGGATGATACCGTGCTCTTGTCCACGAGCAGAGAAGGAATGGTGGAGAAGGTGAAGTTGTTAGTCATTCTGCAGCCAGCCAGCCGCCCGCCCTTCCTCCCCAGCGCCACCTGTCTCTGCTCAACTCACCCACTCACACACGCACACACAAACACACACACACACACACACACACACACACACACACACACGTTGACATGTTATCAAATAATAATTCATATAATATAAATATCCTTACTTTCTCACTTCCCCTTTTCACACTCCACACCAGCTACGTGATTATGAACGAAAACACTCAAAGCTGCACCGTGTCACCGCAGGAAACAGTGAAGGATAGCTCTCTCTCTCTCTCTCTCTCTCTCTCTCTCTCTCTCTCTCTCTCTCTCTCTCTCTCTCTCTCTCTCTCTCTCTCAGAAAAGAAGAAGGGTAGTAGTAGTAGTAGTAGTAGTAGTAGTAGTAGTAGTAGTAGTAGTAGTAGTAGTAGTAGTAGTAGTAGATAAGGCTAGGTTTGGTTAGGTTAGGTTTACTTCGTCATAGTAGTAGGAGAGAGAGAGAGAGAGAGAGAGAGAGAGAATTAGGGGTTGGTGTAGTGTGTGAGAGGGGAGGCAGGGAGATTTTTACACGGGTACCTGCGCAGTGTCTGGAATTGTGGGTATAATAGACTTTAAAGGTTGTCCTGAATATGTTACGGTAAGATCTGGTGAGGTTGTAGTGTTCAATTTAGGTTATTTGGGCTATTGGGGGGCGTGTGTGGCCAAAACATATTTCCAACAGACTCAAAACATCCCAAGACACCCACAAAGCTCACCCAGACCGCACTCATAACATCTCGAAACACACTTAAACACATCCTTAAAATACAAGAAAATTCACCCAAATACACAAGACATTCAAAACACCCAAACCCCCACCAAAAAAAAACTCAAAACACCCCTATATATGACAAAACTCATCCAATCACACATAAAACACGCTTAAAACATCCAAAACATTCAAAACAACCCACAACTTCCAAATATATCGACAAAGCCCACCTAAACACAACCAAAACACATTAAACATCCAAAACACATTCGAAACATCCCACATCACCTCAAAATACCCCAAAAAATTCACTCAAACACACCCAAATCACGCTAAACACATCCAAAACACTCAAAACACAATGACATACCCCAAAAACTCACCCAATACAACCAAAACACGCTTAAAACATCCAAAACATACCCAAAACTTCCCACAACATCCTAGAATACCCACAAAACTCGCCCAAACACACTTGAAACATCCAAAGCACACCCAAAACATTTCAAAACTCATCCAAACACACCAAAAACACACTTTAAATATGCAAAAATATCCCACAACACCAAAAAATATGCCCAAAACACATAAAAACGCACCCAGTACACCCCGTACACACTCAAATACACCCAAAAGACCCCACACACATCCAGAATAACCCAAAATAAACACAAAACAAACTCACATCATCTCAAGATACCCTCAAAACTCACCGAAAACATACCAAAACACTCCACAATATACTAAAAACACACAATACTAAAAAAACATTATATACAGCTAAAAACATCCTAAACCACAATTTTAAAACACCCTAAATTTACCCAAAACACACAGATAATAGCAAATATACATCCCAAACACACCTAAACACCCCCAAAACACTCAAAACATCCCACAACACTCCTAAATACACCGAAAATACACTTAAAGCACACAAAACACACAAAATATTACAGAGAAAGGCAGCGCAGAAAGGGAAACTAAGCTAAATATTGATTTCTTGGTATTTACCTGTTATACCTCCTCCTCCTCCTCCTCCTCCTCCTCCTTTTTCATTTTTCCTAACTTCTTCCTCATCCTCCTACATTTCTCTTACTTTCTTCCTTCTATTACTACTATCTATATGCCTGAGCTTGGAAATAGGTGGAAACACCCTGAAAAACACTGAAAACTACGGTAAATAATGACAGAGACACACTGGAGCCGAGCAAGTCCCGGATCCTTGATGACGTCACAGGCGAGTGCCCTGGGATCACGGGCTTACGTACTTAACGTATTTAATTTTGAAATTGACCCCTAGAAAAAATAAGGCTAAGCTCGAATGCATTATATATTCTGACTTGACAATTATTTTATTTAATATTCACAATAACAAAGCATCTCCAGCCTGAGTAGTTGTAAAGAAATATTATATGAAATATGGAGAGTGTTGGAACCTTTGACGCCATTAAAACACACAGAAACGTCCACCCCTTTCACTTTACGCCGGTAAAAAAACACTTTAAAAATTCTGAACTATTTTTCCAAGCATTGCAACGTTAGTTACAAGCTGAAATAGATATAAAAAAAATAAATAAATAAATAAAATGACAAACTCACCACTTCTAACAGGACCATAAGCCCATTGAAACTCTACATGATTAAATTAACAGGAACACAAAACACTTTAAATATCATAAACAATATTTTGAACCAATAAAATCTTCAATAAAGCCTCAAATAAATAAGCTGAAAATCGGGTTGGGTAAATATCACCATAAAAACCGCCCTTTATTTAAGCAAAAAACAACGGCAAATTCAGCACATTTACTTAACTGAAACGAGAGAAAGACTTTAAAACATTGAAATATTTTTAGAATCCATAAAAACTTACTATACAAGCCAAATAAAATCATTCAGAAAAAAAAAAATAATAATAATAATATTGGAACCCACAAGCTGGCACAGGTAGCAATCCATCATGGCGGCCCTCGGCGGCGACCTCAGTGGGAGAGCCGGCCGCCATGTTACCTCAATTATTCCTTCATAACACCAAAACCAGGCAATGGCGGATATGAAGGCTAGACATGTGGCTTCATCTTGTGACATGTTTGGCTTACAATAAATGAGGGACGAAGCAAATAATGGCTGAAAACACTGAAGCCCCATCTCTACCTCAGCTGACGGTTTGTTTACATACTGACGAACCTTCAATACTTTCCTAAATTTCCTGATGTTTCCAGAATCAGATATAAACAAAATCTTAAAAATAAATCAACAACTTTAAAAATACCTAAATAACGAATAATAAAACCTAAATGCACGAGTACAAGTCACTACTGGAGGGAGGAAAGTGTTGTAGTAAAGCCAGTAAGTCCGAGGCTGGCACCGCTGGACTCACTTTACGTACTCGTGCCTCTCTGGTGCCGCTTGGCGATGCTCGGTGCAAGGAGAAGCTGCCGGAAATACGGAAACACTGGTTAATAGAGTGTGTGGGACAAGACTGACCAGTGCTGACTAAAACACTGCGGCCAGCCAACCAGCCAGCCAACCACCTGCCCTCCCTCCCCAGCGCCACCTGCTGCCACCTGCTCCTCAACAGACCCACTTACACACGCGCGCGCACGCGCACACACACACGTTGACATGTTACCAAATAATAATTCAAATAAAATAATTATACTCACTTCCTCACTCCCCTTTTCTCACTCCACACCAGCTACGTGATTATGAATGAAAACTTCACTCAATGCTGCACCGTGTCACCGCAGGAAACACAAACAGGATAGCAGGATAGCCTCAACTAAAATGCCCCTCTCTCTCTCTCTCTCTCTCTCTCTCTCTCTCTCTCTCTCTCTCTCTCTCTCTCTCTCTCTCTCTCTCTCTCTCTCTTGACCGTTTCTCAAAGCTATAAAGATGAGTAGCGGGGGTTTCAAGGGAGTTTCTCCTGTTATTAATATAGAAATGTTGTTATTGTATCCCTAGAATCGTAAAAACAATCTCGAAAACCTGTGTCACTTCGATTAGAACCTTTTAAAAGCGTGTTTCTCGCATTATTAAGGTAGGAATATTGTTAATCTCTCACAAAAACCGTAAAAAATACCCTTAAAATAATGTGCAACAACTGAAAGAGAGAGAGAGAGAGAGAGAGAGAGAGAGAGAGAGAGAGAGAGAGAGAGAGAGAGAGAGAGAGAGAGAGAGAGAGAGAGATAACACACACACACACACACACAGAAACAACAAGTAGACAGAGAGACATGAAGACAGGCAGGCAGACAGGCAGGCAGGCATGAGCAGTAACAAACCAGGTAGTGAAATGTAGCAGGCTTGCTCACCACCCAACACACCCCTGCTCCCACACACAACACTCCCCATACATGCATACACTCATTACACACACTTATTCAGCAACTACCACATACCTATGCACAACTCAGCTAAGTAGTGTGCTCGTTGCACCTGAAAAACATTATAAATTACACTAAATATTGATGAGGAAAGATTGGAAGGACGAGGGTGTCGGTCTGATGGCGCCCTTCCAGCCGATGACGTCACACGTTCCGTTATATACGTACGTAATTTCATTTTAAAAATCGCATTTTTAAATATTGCACCCAGGCTGGATTGCTTTACATATTCTAATTTGCCATATACTTTAACTAATACATAGAATATCAAAACATTTCAAGCCTCAGCAATAATAGAGAAATTTCAAACGAATGATATTAAAAAACGTTGGAACTTTGAAATTCTTAAAAATAATAATAAACCCACAAACCTAACTTAAAGCGAAGCCAAACCACTTAAAAAAAAATCTGAATTATTTTTACAAACAATTTAAAGTGAGCTATAAGCTCAAATAAACAAAATCAATATTAATAAAACGTTGAAAACACACTTTTAACGGGGCTACAGATAATTTTAAAGGCCGCATATTTACTTGAACAGCAATTTAAAACACTTTAAAATTGATGCCCGATTTTTTTAAGCAATAAAAACTCAATAATAAGCTTAAATAAAGAAAAGTACTTGACAGGGTATGAAAAAATGCACCAAGAAACGACCCTTATATATGTATAAAATGCCTGGAAAATCAACATATTTCATCATATACAATTGAGAAAAACACTTAAAAAATAACGAAATATTTTTAGAAACCATAAAAAGTTACTTAGAAGCCGAAATAATATAGTAAGCAAAAATATAAAATAATCTGAATATCAATAAGATCCAACAGGCATATCCATCATGGCAGCGGTCCCGGTAGAGAAGGCAGCTGTCAGTCAGCCTCACTTAATTAATCCTTCATCACACCAAAACCAGATTATAGCGGTTATATCAGACCAGCGGATATGAAAGCAGAGCCATGTGGCTCCACTTACTGACAGGATAGGCTTATAATAAGTGAGAGATGTAGCAAATAATGGCGAATATATAGGGAAAACCAGCCTTCACTTCAGCTGATAAAATGAATTTTGGCAGTTTTTTAATTTTCTGTTGTGGTTAATTCATGGGTATTCTGTCCTGCAGGTTAGGAACGTTAGCAGGACCGTGGAATATTGAGTCATATATGCAATTGTATTCCTAACGGGGAGAAAATATGTGAAATATGAGCCTTCAAGAAAATAAATAAAAATATTTAAAAAAATAACGTTTGACGAAAATTTTGCAAAAAAAAAAAAAAACGGACACTAACGTAATTTTACCCTCCTATTTCGTTGTTGTGCATGACATGGAGTTCTCATAAAGAGCAACACTTTTCTGAACAAAAGAAAATGAGTAAAGTCTGCCAGGTGGACAAGTGGTGGGTGGGTCACTTACCAGTATTATGAGCCTTCCTGGCTCTCATGAGCAGATCCAGGCACCTCCCGGGAGGCACTACGCCTGCACCAGCACACACAGGCACCCATGGCACGCTTCACTGTCTTGTTGAGAGAAAATCCAGGTTAAATAAGGAAGCTGCACACAGCGCCCTTCATACACCACAGCTCTCTATCTCACGTCTACTGACCCTCCTCTGCTAGGGAGCACTACGTACCCAAAAATCCACATTTTCCGCTTCTAATAATATGCACCAGTGTCTCTTATATTATACTATTTTAATACAAAATAAAATAAATGAAATATAATGAAGCATGAACATACAAAACTAAATTATAAGCCATTATAATTGTAATTGTCAAAATATCTACATCTCTAATTTAAGCGCCAAAATTGAAATTGTGCTGGCGGTGTTTACACTGTACCATTTTTCACTTATTCTATGACCATCTGTGAAGTTAATGAAAAGCTTGTGTGACTTCAAGGCTCTCTTTACTATCGAACGTTTATTTGTCTTAAAAATAAGGTAGACTCATTAAAATATCTATACAACTTGTCTCCCAGAGGTTAATGTACGTTCTTTACCAAGGTGTGTAAAATGTTACTGGGCCCTCCATTAAAAATTTTTTTCTTAATAATTTGTTCCGTATTATATTATGTATTTATTTATTTATTCGTCTATATTCTTTCTTTTTCACTCATAATTTGTTCTCTATTATATTTCATTTGGTCTTTCTCTCTCACACAACTTTAATAAATATCCAACTGCTGGAACCACAGTTTCTGTAGATTTTGAGCCTATTAAATTGTGTAGCATATGGCAATAACTAGGAATCTCCTGAGATCCATAAGAATCTCAGTAGATCTCCTGATTCTTCGGTAAATTTGGCGATACTTGCATAATAGTGATTGTTATCAAGTATTGCGATAATGCCAAGAACAAACTGAGAGTCAAGAATTAACCAAAAGTGCCATAACATCAGGAGACACAGAAAAAACCGTATTATTATATATTTAGGTTAAAGGAAATAAATATATTCACGAAATAATATCAATTCTTTATTGTTTGTTTGGTGACAGAAGGCGAGACCTGTGACCCACAAGATCAATCAGCACGTAACACTCACCAGGACAGTTTTCCACAGTAAAGAAGCAAGACCATATCTCCCCTTTTTTTTGCAAGTAGCAGCACTAACAACTGACTCCCAAAACCAAAGGATTGAAAAGGTGTGAGTGGAAATGTACTCCACTTTAAAAATAAAAAAAATTATGATAGTAAATAAATAAATAATAATAAATAATGCATATGATAAACAGACTTGAATTATCTATCCATCTCCAAACACTACTACACTACACCAGCAGGCTGGTAATCCCGCACCACGAGGCCCAGACAGAGCACCACACACTGCTACACACATGAAGGGATTGAGGCACCTTGGACACATCACATCCATCTCCATACACTACACCAGAAGGCTGATAATCCCACACCATGAGGCCCAGACAGAGCAACACACACTGCTACACACACGCAGGCACTGGGGCACCTTGCACACATCACATGCATCTTCAAACACTACACCAGCAGGCTGACAATCACACACCATGAGGCCCAGACAGAGCAACACACACTGCTACACACACGCAGGGACTGGGGCACCTTGCACATATCACATCCATACACTATATCAGCACCCCTTTCAAAAAAAAAAAAAAATGATAATAGTAAAAAAATAAAAAAATAAAATAATGCATATGATAAACAGTCTTGAATTATCTATTCATCTCCAAACACTACACCATCAGACTGGTAATCCCACACCATGAGGCCCAGACAGTGCACCACACACTGCTAGACACATCCAGGGACTGAAGCACCCTGCACACATCACATTATTCTCCAAACATTACACTAGCAGGCTGACAATCCAACACCATCAGGCCCAGAC
This sequence comes from Scylla paramamosain, assembly GCF_035594125.1. Taxonomy (NCBI): domain Eukaryota; kingdom Metazoa; phylum Arthropoda; class Malacostraca; order Decapoda; family Portunidae; genus Scylla; species Scylla paramamosain. Next base: position 10,368,661 of record NC_087166.1, read on the forward strand.
AGAGTAACACACACAGCTACACACACACAGGGACTGGGGCACCTTGCACACATCACATCCATCTCCAAACACTACACCAGCAGGCTGACAATCCCACACCATGAGGCCCAGACACACACTTCTACACACATCCAGGGACTGAAGCACTTTGCACACATAACGTCCATCTCCAAACACTACCCTAGCAGGCTGATAATCCCACACCATGAAGCCCAGACAGAGCAACACACACTGGTACACAAACGTAGAGACTGGAGCACCGTGCACACATCACATCCATCTCCAAACACAACACCAGAAGGCTGACAATCCCACACCACGAGGTACAAACAGAGCAACACACACTGCTACAAACATCCAGGAACAGAGGAACCCAGGACACATCCCTTCCATCTCCATACACTACACCAGCAGGCTGGCAAACCCACACCATGAAACCCAGACAGAGAAACACACAGAGGGACTGGGGCACCCTGCACATAAACACTTTATTAAACACTTTAAACACTTTATTATGTTTGTCTGTAGTACATATATAAGCTTAAGGTACAATTAATTGAAAGACAAACAGCCCCTTATGAAGCACAAGCTTTTTGGGCACACTTAATATCTACTTAATACTGAAATGTAAAACAACACTAAACTAAAAATCTAATTGAAGAAAATGTAAAAAAAATAAATAAATAGCAATAACAAAAGATTTAGGGATAAATGGCTTTGCAAGAACAGGAAGGAAAGGAGAAAAATCATAATTATACATGAGAAATAGAGAAAATTGAAGTGGAATCTGATTATAAACAAGCAAATATTTGTTTTGAGAATAATTAAACAAACAGAAATAAATATGTATATATACTAGAGGATATAAACTATTTTAGTTACATTGGATATGAACTATTTGGTTACAATACCAAGAAACAAAATAATTGATATTGATAAAAATTGATTGAAGTACAAGATGTGTCAGTATTGAGACAATAAATATTCTTTTAGTTTTCTCTTAAAGATATTTACGCTTAATGAATTTTTTATATGTGACAGGGTGCTATTCCATATTTTGGGACCTTTATACATTAGAGAGTGTTGGTAGAGAGTTAAGGTATGATGGGGAATCTGTAGAGAATGCCTGTAGCGTGTGGAGTGGTTATGAGTTAGGGTCAGGGTATTGTTGTTGTTGGAATTTATCAATTTGAACATGTATGATGCAATAGAGAAGTTTGATAAGTCAGAGAGTTGAAGGATTTTCATAGATTTAAAGAGTGGAGGTGTGTGTTGGAGGAAGTCACTATTAGTCATGATTCTAATAATTTTCTTGTGGAGGATGTTTAGATTTTGTAGATGACATGGGTAGGTAGTGGACCAAATTGGATTACAGTAGGTTAAGTGTGGGTATATATGGGCATAATACATGATTTTCATAATTTCCACTGGAACAAAGTTTTTTATTTTCAGCAATAGAGCTATTGATCTAGATAATTTTAGGCAAAGGTTTGATATGTGATATTTAAAGGTAAGATTATTGTCAAATGTGACTCCAAGAAATTTTGTCTTAGAAACTTGCGTGATATCTTTATCTAATATGGTAAGTCTAGGTAAGGGTTGGTATTTGGTGGTGGTATTTGTAAATAACATGTAGAAAGTTTTAGCTGTGTTAATTGTTAGGCGATTTGCAAGACACCATTCAGAAAAGGCAGATAATTCTAGGTTGGCTCTGTAGATTAGGTCAGTGGGATTATCACCAATCATGTACAAGGTGGAGTCATCAGCAAACTGTATAGTGTTGAAAGCAGTAGAGGCATTGCTGATATCGTTGATATATATCAGGAAAAGAATAGGGCCTAAGATGCTACCTTGTGGCACGCCAAGATGTATAGGTTTGATGGTTGATTTAGAGTTACTGTAGGATGTAAAATGAGATCAGCCAGTTAAATATGATTTGAACCAATTTTCCACACAACCGCGAATACCATAGTGACGTAATTTGTCTATTAGAATGTTTGGGTCAACTGTGTCAAAAGCTTTGCTGAAATCAATGAAAATGGATATTATAGACTTATGTTTATTCAAGGCATTGTGTAGGTCAGAGGTAAACACATTTATAGCGTCAAAAGTATTTAGTCCGGGGCGGAAACCAAATTGCCTATTATTTAAGAGTTTTTGTGAATTGAGGTAGTTCATGAGGAAGTTCTTCATAATGATTTCAAATATTTTAGAGAACACTGGTAAAATAGAGATTGGTCGGTAGTAGTATCACATCCATCTCCAAATGCTACACCAATAGGCTAACAATCCCACACCATGAGGCCCAGACAGAGCAACACAAACTGCGACACACACGCAGGGACTGAGGCACCTTGCACACATCACATCCATCTCCAAACACTACCCCAGTAGGCTGACCACGGGACACCCTCCCCGTCCGAGTGCTTGGCACTCACTGTCAAGGGTCCCAGAAATTTTTGGAATTACCTTAGATTATGAGGAAAGTTACCTTAGATTCAAAGACTCCACCTGAGATTTCATTCTGTTACTAAAGAATTCATTCAAATGCATAATATTTTTTTCTTTCTCTTGAACACCTCCAACAGAAAAGTAGAACAAAAAACAAGAAATAATGCAAACATCAAAAAAAAAAAATAATAAATAAATAAATAAATAGATAAATAAATAATATATATATATATATATATATATATATATATATATATATATATATATATATATATATATATATATATATATATATATATATATATATATATATATATATATATATATATATATATATATATATATATATAAAACAGACTTCCTTTAGAACACACATGACAAAACTTCCCACAAAAGAAAATAAATAAATCAATAAAAGTAAATGAATAAAATTAATAAATAAATAGACACAATAAAACCAAAGCTTACCTACCTTTACCATGACAAATAAATAAATCAACAAAGAAAACAAGCCAAAAACAATCTACCTTTCCAATGATTACTTCTCTCACACTCATAGATAGTCTGCTTGGCGAATGTCTTGGCTTTGCTGAACGTCCCCTGCTCCTGCTCGTACATCTTGCCAAGGTACCCCTACATGAAGCCCCTACAGCACCCCTCCACCTTCACTGTCAGACTCTTGCTCCTGTCACAGCCGTGTCAGGAATACGTCAGCCAGTGTCATGTGGCACATGGAATGGGGTCGCTGCTCAGCAATGGAGTACCGGGGGGGGGGGGGTGGAATGAAAAGGTGGTCTGGAAAGGTTTGGTTGTTGTTATTATTATTATTATTATTATTATTATTTCTATACAAAGTATAATTTAATTACTGTTTCTTAGTATATATAATAAAACTAAATAGGATAAAAATGAAATACGTTATTAAGAATACCATCTCTCTCTCTCTCTCTCTCTCTCTCTCTCTCTCTCTCTCAGCTTCTTCCACTACACACACAAAAAATAAGATACATACAAAATGAATAGATATGTATACCAGAGAAAATAATAAAAAATAAATAAATGTATAAAGAAAGTACCTAAAACTATATATATATATATATATATATATATATATATATATATATATATATATATATATATATATATATATATATATATATATATATATATATATATATATATATATATAATAAAATGTATCTTCTCAATTATACATGGACCCCTTAACACTTAGCTTAAACATTTATTTATTGATTTATTTTTTTTAAATTAAGAGAACTTAATATAAAAGAGTATTGTGATTTCCATAACGGTTAAAACCACCATGGCCTGCACAGCTAAGGCAGTTCAATAAACTTTTACTTTTTTTTTTTTTTTTTTTTTTTGCATTAATCAAATTTATATGTATTGTATGATATTCTACAACCTTAATTCTATCTGATATGTAGGTATTAACTTCGGAAGAGGAGGCTAAGCTTATCTCCATATTATCCAGGAAGGGGAAGAAGGGAAGAAGAGAAGTAAAGATGAAGACAATGTTAGGTCAGGTGAGGTGAGGCGAGGTTGGGTCAGGTTAGGCTGGGTAAGGTGAACACTTAAGTTGAACAGGTAATAAAGTAATCAGTAAGGTCAGCACATATAGTTGCTTTTTTTCAGTTTCTTCAAACAAGACGTGGTGTTTTGCAATTCAAGTCTGACTGAACATTTTGCTTCGCATGCCAGCAATTCGTCACCTCAAAACGTACCTCCACTTACCTTGAGTTTCGTACTCTTACAAATGGACGTCCAAAGTGACATTGGCTCGTTTCGTATCTTATACAGAGCTTCGCCAGGCGCTATGTCCTGCCGAGCCCACAACTCCAATGCTGAAATAAACCAAGAAATAAAATCACACACACTTATTTTCTACCGATGTTGAGACAAACACAACTAGGTAGTACAAATTTCCCCTCCTATTACCTGACACCACTTCAACTCCACCACCACTACTGTTGCTCCACTCCTCCCATCACTCCAGCAGGTGATGCTGACTATTTACACACAATAACAGCTGAAAACCACCTCATCTCTCTAACCCTAAGCAAGTGATGTTGCTCACACACATGAATGGGCGGCGGCCATCCTTCACCCAGGGGCAGTTAACTCCATTTTTGAGATTATACTGATATTTATCGTTCTTTGTGGTAAATTTTAAAATTTATTTTAATTATATTAATTTTTGCACCGTTTTTCTTTCGTTATCTTCGTCATTTCTCTCTACTTAATACTCTGCCAATTCCTCTTATTATATTGTAATCGAAAACTTAAAAACATATTGCAATTTTTTTTTCTTTGGAGTGTTTTTTGAAACATTTTAATCATACTGATTTTTGCACTTCCTTCTTTAACTCCTTCATTTATCCTAATGTTCTCTTCCTACTGCTATTAACAGTATATATTCTATTTGAGAAACTTATACATACACCTATCCTACAAGGTGATGCCACGTCAGGGACTGCTGGGTTTATCTCTACTGTGTAGTAATTGTATATGTAACATTCTCCAAGACGATTGTACTAGAATACAGAGGCTATTGAGAGGGAGGATAGGTGAGAATTTGGGAAGTGAGGGCAGAAGAGGTGGTGGTGTGAACCTATGAAACACAAACTCACTCACTCACACACACACACACACACACACACACACACACACACACACACACACACACACACACACACACACACAAACAGCAAGCAAGCAGAGAGGCAGGCAGGCATACCGGGAGGAAGGGAGGCATGAGCAGTAACAGGCCAGGCAGTGAGCCACTACCTGGCTCACTACAGGTGAACAGAACAGGTGGTGGTGTGAACCCATGAGAAACACACACACACACACACACACACACACACACACACACACACACACAGAAACAACAAGCAGACAGAGAGGCAGGTAGGCGGGCAGGCAGGCAGGCATGATCAATAACAGATCAGGTAGTGAGCTGTGGCAGGCTTGCTCACCACCCAACACACCCCTGCTCCCACACACAACACTCCCCATATATGCACACACTCATTACACACACTTATTCAGCAACTACCACATACCTATGCACAACTCAGCTAAGTAGTGTGCTCGTTGCACCTGAAAAACATTATAAATTACACTAAATATTGATGAGGAAAGATTGGAAGGACGAGGGTGTCGGTCTGATGGCGCCCTGCCGGCTGATGACGTCACAAGTACCGTTAAATACGTACTTAATTTCATTTTGAAAATCGCATTTTTAAATATTGCACCCAGACTGGATTGCTTTACATATTCTAATTTCCCATATACTTTAACTAGTACATGGAATATCAAAACATTTCAAGCATCAGCAATAATAGAGAAATTTCAAACGAATGATATTAAAAATGTTGGAACTTTGAAATTCTTAAAAACAATAATAAACCCACACACCTAACTTAAAGCGAAGCCAAACCACTTCAAAAAAATCTGAATTATTTTTACAAACAATTTAAAGTGAGCTATAAGCTCAAACAAAGAAATTCAATATTAATAAAACGTTGAAAAACACTTTTAACGGGGCTACAGATAATTTTAAATGCCGCATATTTACTTCAACCGCAATTTAAAACACTTTAAAATTGATGCCCGATTTTTTTAACCAATAAAAACTCAATAATAAGCTTAAATAAAGAAAAGTACTTGACAGGGTATGAAAAAATGCACCAGGAAACGACCCTCATATATGTATAAAATGCCTGGAAAATCAACATATTTCATTATATACAATTGAGAAAAACACTTCAAAAATAACGAAATATTTTTAGAAACCATAAAAAGTTACTTAGAAGCCGAAATAATATAGTAAGCAAAAATATAAAATAATCTGAATATCGACAGGATTCAACAGGCATATCCATCATGGCGGCGGTCCCGGTTAAGAAGGCAGCTGTCAGTCAGCCTCACTTAATTAAGCCTTCATCACATCAAAACCAGACTATAGCGGTTATATACGACCAGCGGATATGAAAGCACAGCCATGTGGCTCTACTTAGTGAAAGGATTGGCTTATAATAAGTAAGAGATGTAGCAAATAATGTTGCATATATAAGGAAAGCCAGCCTTCACTTCAGCTGATAAGATGAATTTTGGCAGTTTTTAATTTTCTGTTGTGGTTAATTCATGGGTATTTTGTCCTGGAACGTTAGCAGGAACGTGGAATATTGACTCATATATGCAAATGTATTCTTAACGAGGAGAAAATATATGAAATATGAGCCTTCAAAAATTAAAAAAATAAAATAAAATAAATAACGTTTGACGAAAATTTCGCAAAAAAAAAAAAAAAAAAAAAAACGGACACTAACATAATTTTACCCTCCTATTTCGTTGTTGTGCATGACATGGAGTTCTCATAAAGAGCAACACTTTTCTGAACAAAAGAAAATGAGTAAAGTCTGCCAGGTGGACAAGTGGTGGCTGGGTCACTTACCAGTATTATGAGCCTTCCTGGCTCTCAAGAGCAGATCCAGGCACCTCCCGGGAGGCACTACGCCTGCACCAGCACACACAGGCACCCATGGCACGCTTCACTGTCTTGTTGAGAGAAAATCCAGGTTAAATAAGGAAGCTGCACACAGCGCCCTTAAACACCACAGCTCCCTGTCTGACGTGTACTGACCCTCCTCTGCTAGCAAGCACTACGTACCCAAAAATCCACAAGTTAAATTTTCCGCTTATAATAATGTCCACCAACGTCTCTCATAGTATGCTATTGTAATACAAAATAAAGTAAGTGAAATATAATGAAGTATGAATTTGTAAAATTAAATTATAAGCCATTATAATTGTAATTGTCAAAATATCTACATCTCTAATTTAAGCGCCAAAATTGAAATGGTCATGGCGGTGTTTACACTCTATACCTCTTCACTTATTGTATGACGATCTGTGAAGTTAATGAAAAGCTTGTGTGACTTCAAGGCTCTTTTTATTATCTAACGTTTATTTATCTTGAACAAAATAAGGTATACTCATTAAAATATCTATATAACTTTGTCTCCTAAAGTTTAATGTACGTTTTGTCAAGGTGTATAAAATGTTACTGGGCCCTCCATTATATATATATATATATATATATATATATATATATATATATATATATATATATATATATATATATATATATATATATATATATATATATATATATATACACATTTTTTTTTTCTAAATTTCTGTATTATATTATTTATTTAATTATTCGTCTCTATTCTTTCTTTTTCACTCATAATTTGTTCTCTATTATATTAATTTGGTCTTTCTCTCTCATACTTACAACTTTAATGGATATACAACTGCCTGAAGCACAATTTCAGTAGAATTTCTGAGCCTATTAAATTGTGTAGCATATGGTAATAATTCGGAATCTCCTGAGATCCATAAGAATCTCAGTAGATCTCCGGATGTTTCGGTAAATTTGGCGATACTTGCATAATAGTGATTGTTATCAAGTATTGCGATAATGGCAAGAACAAAATGAATCAAGAATTACCCAAAAGTGCGATAACATCAGGAGACACAGATAACCCCGTATTATTACATATTTAGGTTAAAGGAAATAAATGTATTCACGAAATAATATCAATTCTTTATTGTTTGTTTGGTGACAGAAGGCGAGACCTGTGACCCACAAGATCAATCAGCACGTCACACTCACCAGGACAGTTTTCCACAGTAAAGAAGCAAGACCATATCTCCCGTTTTTTTTGTCAGTAGCAGCACTAACTACTGAGTCCCAAACACAAAGGATTGAAAAGGTGAGAATGGAAATGTACTCCCCTTTAAAAATGAAAAAAATTATGATAGTAAATAAATAAATAATAATAAATAATGCATATGATAAACATATCCATCTCCAAACACTACTACACTACACCAGCAGGCTGGCAATCCCACACCATGAGGCCCAGAGAGAGCAACACACAAGCAGGGACTGGGGCACCTTGCACACATCACATCAGTCTCCATACACTACACCAGAAGGCTGACAATCCCACACCATGAGGCCCAGACAGAGCAACACACACTGTTACACACATACAGGGATTGGGGTACCTTGCAAACATCATATCCATCTTAATGCACTACACAAGCATCCCATTAATAATCAAAAAATAAATATGATAATAGTAAATAAAAAAATAAAGAAAATAATGCATATGATAAACAGTCTTGAATTATGTATCCATCTCCAAACACTATACCAGCAGGCTGGTAATCCCATACCATGAGGCCCAGACAGAGCACCACACACTGCTAAACATATCCAGGGACTGAGGCACCCTGCACACATCAAATCCATCTCCAAACACTACACTAGCAGGATGACAATCACACACCATGAAGCACAGACAGAGCAACACACACTACTACACACACACAGGGACTGGGGCACCTTGCACACATTACATCCATCTCCAACCACTACACCAGCAGGATGACAATCCCACACCGTGAGGCCCAGAAAGAGCAACACACACTGCTACACACATCCAGGGACAGAGGCAACCAGCACACATCACATCCATCTCCATACACTATACCACCAGCCTGCCAATCTCACACCATGAGGCCCAGACAGAGCAACAAACACACTGCTACACACATCCAGGGACTGGGACACCCTGCACACATCACATCCATCTCCAAACAGTACCCTAGCAGGCTGAGAATCCCGGACCATGAGGCCCAGACAGAGAAACACACACTGCTACACACACTCAGGGACTGGAGCACCTTGCACACATCACATTCATCTCCAAACACAACACCAAAAGGCTGACAATCCCACACCACGAGGCCCAGACAGAGCAACACACACTGCTACACACATCCAGGGACAGAGGGTCCAAGCACACATCACATCTATCTCCAAACACTACACCAGCAGGCTGGCAATCCCACACCATGAGGCCCAGACAGAGCACCACATATTGCTACATACATCCAGGGACTGGGGCACTCTGTACACATCACCTCCATCTCCATACACTATACCAGCAGGCTGGCAATCCCACACCAGGAGTCCCAGACAGAGCACCACACACTGCTAAACACATCCAGGGACTGAGACACACTACACACATCACATCCATCTCCAAACACTACACCAGCAGGCTGACAATCCCACACCATGAGGCCCAGACAGAGCAACACACACTGCTACACATACGCAGGGACTGGGGGACCTTGCACACATCAAATCCATCTCCAGACACTACACCAGCAGGCTGACAATCCCACACCATGAGGCCCAGACAGACCAACACACACTGCTACACATGTGCAGGGACTGGGGCACCCTACACACATCACATCCATCTCCATACACTACACCAGAAGGCTGGCAATCCAACGTCATGAAACCCAGATAGAGCAAGACGCACTATTACACACATGCAGGGACTGAGGCACCTTGCACACATCACTCACACTCCCTTACACACACTCGCACTCACCATCACCTGAAACACACATAAACGGGATATTCGGTTCTGCACACAGCTTGTTAACAAACATTAGGGTGGTGTTTAACTATTTTAGAAAAGAAATGATGAAGAAAATTATAGCAAGCATGATACGTTTTAAACTGGAATACACAGCAATAGTTTGGGCTCCCCATACAAGTAAAAATATATGGAAACTAAAAAACAATACAGAGGACAGCAACAAAGATGGCACCAGAATTGCAAGACCTAAGCTATGAAAAAAGATTTGAAGAGATGTGATAATCAACACTATAAAAGAGAGGAGAAAGAGGAGACATGATAACAATGTACAAATTAGTAAACAATACAGAAAAAATAGACCAAAATGACTTGGTACCCTAGACGGAGAAGGAAGACAGACAGACGAGGGGGCAAGAAAAGAAAATAAAGAAGAGCGGATGTTCAAGAGACATCAAGAAATACAGCTTTCTGTATTGAACTACTAAAATCTGGAATAATTTGAAGGAAGAGGTAGTTGTGGCCAACAGTATATACAGGTTGAAATAGAAAGTGGATGAGCTTTGGCTTGTATCCTGCACAATACAACTAGTTAAATACACACACACACAATACTCGTCTTGCGAGGTAAAAGTGACCCTATCTTTTGCTGGATAGGATGCCTTCTGCCTCCACCGTTCGCCTCCTATCCCCACTCGGGCCTCTGCTCTGCCATGCTGCTGCTGCTGCTGGTGCTGCTCTTCACCTCTGGCAAAAAAAGGTGTGTGTCAGTTTATGATGAAGGTTGGTCTCCTGTGGTGAAGGAGACATGATGATGATGATGATGATGGGAAGTAGGAGAGAAGAAGGAAAGAAGGGGAGTATGGAGATAACCTTAGCCTTTTCTCCTGAGTTTATACTTACATGTCAGACAGAATTAAGGTTGTACAATGTCATGCAATATATCTCAACCTTAACAAACTTGTTTAAGCAAATCAAACAAGCAAGGCAAAAGGTTAATGAAGTATCCCCATGGGACACCCTCCCCGTATGAGTGCTTAACACTCACTGCCAAGAGTCCCAGATATTTTTGGAATTACCTTAGATTATGAGGAAAGTTACCCTACATTCAAAGACTCTACCTCATATTTCATTCTATGTTACTAAAGAATTAATTCAAATACATATTTTTTTTCTTTCCCTTAAACACCACCAACAGAAAAGTAGAACAAAAAACTAGAAATAACTCAAACATCTAATATATATATATATATATATATATATATATATATATATATATATATATATATATATATATATATATATATATATATATATATATATATATATATATATATATATATAAACAGACTTCCTTTAAAACACACGTCACAAAACTTCCCATATAAGAAAATAAATAAACCAGTAAAACTAAATAAATAAAATGAATAAATAAATAGACAGACAATAAAATGAAAACTTACCAACATTTACAAATGACAAATAAATACATCAACAAAGAAACAAAACCAAAAGCAACCTACCTTTACAATGATTACTTCTCTCACACTCATAGATGGTTTGCTTGGCGAATGTCTTGGCTTTGCTGAACATCATTTGCACCTGCTCATACACCCTGTCGAGGTACTCCTACACGAAGCCCCTCCGACACCCCTCCACCTTCACCATCACCCCTACCTTCACCATCTGACTCTTGCTCCTGCTCTCTGCCTCCTGTTACGGCCGTGTCAGGAATACGTCAGCCAGCGTCATGTAGTTCATGAAATGGGGTTGCTGCCGGGCCATGGTGTCCGGGTCAGATATAGAGGGAAGGCAAGAAGGAGGAGACAGTCTGGAATGGTTTGGTTGTTATTATTATTGTTTCAGTACAAAGTATAGTTTGATTACTGTTTCTTAGTAAATATAATAAAATCAAATATATATATATATATATATATATATATATATATATATATATATATATATATATATATATATATATATATATATATATATATATATATATATATATATATATATATATATATATATATATATATATATATATATATATATATATATATATATATATATATATATATATATATATATATATATATATATATATATATATATATATATATATATATATATATATATATATATATATATATATATATATATATATATATATATATATATATATATATATATATATATATATATATAATGAATCTTCTTAAGTATACATTGACCCCTTAACATCTAACTTAAACCTTTATTTATTTATTTGTTTTTTTTTTAAATTAAGCAAACACTTAAAATAATAAAGTATTCTGATTCCTGTAACAGTTAAAACCGTCCTGGCCTGCACAGCTCAGGGAGCCGGTCAGGACTGACCCTCAAGCAGATGGATTGGGAAGGTGTCATGTGGAGATGCGTCAATTCATTAAAATTTTACTTTTTTTTTTTTTCTACATTAATAAATTGATATGTATTGTATGATATTCTACAAACTTAATTCTATCTGACATGTAAGTATTAACCTCGGAAGAGGAGGCTAAGGTTATCTCCATATTATCTGGGAAGGGGAAGAAGGAAAGAAGAGAAGTAAAGATGAAGACAATGTTAGGTCAGGTGAGGTGAGGCGAGGTTGCGTCAGGTTAGGTTAGGTAAGGTGAACACTCAAGTTGAACAGGTAATAAAGTAGTCAGTAAGGTCAGCAAATATAGATGCTTGTTTTTAGTTTCTTCAAACAAGACTTGTGGTGTTCTGCAGTTCAAGTCTGACAGAACATTTTGCTTCGCCTGCCAGCAATCTGTCCCCTTAAAACGTACCTCCACTTACCTTGGGTTTGGTACTCCTACAAATGGACGTCCAGGTAACATTGGCTCGTGTTGTAGCTTACATACAGCTTCGCCAGGCGCTGTGTCATGCCGAGTCCAAAACTTCAACACTGAAATAATTCAACAAATAAAGTCACACTTATTTTCTACTGATGCTGAGAGAAGCACAACTAGGTGGTACAAATTTCCCCTCCTATTACCTGCACCACTTCATCTCCACCACCACAACTGCTGCTCCACTCCTCCAGGTGATGCTGACTATTTACACACAATAACAGCTGAAAACTGCCTCATCTCTCTAACCCAAGGCGAGTGTTGTTCCTCACACATGGTAGCGTGGTGACCAGTCTTCACCCAGGGACAGTTAACTTCATTTTTGAGATTTTATTAATATTTATTATTCTTTATGGTAAATTTTAAAGTTCATTTTAATCATGTTAATTTTTGCACTGTTTTTCTTTCGTTACCTTCGTCATTTCACCTCATTTAATACTTTTCAATTCTTCTTATTATAATGTAATCGAAAACTTAGAAACATCTACCCCTCTTACAATTTTTATCCTTTGGGATGTTTTCCGAAGCATTTTAATCATACTGATTTTTGCACTTCCTTCATTATCTCCTTCATTTCTCTTGATGTTTTCCTACTGCTACCAACAGTATATATTCTATTTGGGAAACTTAAACATACACCTCTGCTACAAGGTGCAGCCACGTCAGGGCCTCCTGGGTTCATCTCTACTGAGTAGTAATTGTAAATGTAACATTCCGCAAGAGGGCTGTAGTAGAATACAGAGGCTATAGAGAGGGAGGATAGGTGAGAATTTGGGTAGTGAGGGCAGAACAGGTGGTGGTGTGAACCTATGAAAAACAAACTCACTCACTCACACACACAAACACACACACACACACACACAGAAACAGCAAGCAAGCAGAGAGGCAGGCAGGCATACCGGGAGGAAGGCAGGCATGAGCAGTAACAGGTCAGGTAGTGAGCTGTGGCAGGCTTGCTCACCACCCAACACACCCCTGCTCCCACATACAACACTCCCCATATATGCACACACTCATTACACACACTTATTCAGCAACTATCACATACCTCTGCAGAACTCAGCTAAGTAGTGTGCTCGTTGCACCTGAAAAACATTAAAAATTACAGTAAATATTGATGAGGAAAGATTAGACGGACGAGGGTGTCGGTCTGATGGCGCCCTGACAGCTGATGACGTCACAAGTACCGTTATATACGTACTTAATTTGATTTTGAAAATCGCATTTTGAAATATTGCACCCAGACTGGATTGCTTTACATATTCTAATTTGCCATATACTTTAACTAGTACATGGAATATCAAAACATTTCAAGCCTCAGCAATAATAGAGAAATTTCAAACGAATGATATTAAAAAATGTTGGAACTTTGAAATTCTTAAAAACAATAATAAACCCACAAACCTAATTTAAAGCGAAGCCAAACCACTTCAAAAAAATCTGAATTATTTTTAAAAACAATTTAAAGTGAGCTATTAGCTCAAATAAACAAAATCAATATTAATAAAACGTTGAAAAACACACTTTTAACGGGACTACAGATAATTTTAAAGGCCGCATATTTACTTGAACAGCAATTTAAAACACTTTAAAATTGATGCCCGATTTTTTTAAGCAATAAAAACACAATAATAAGCTTAAATAAAGAAAAGTAATTGACAGGGTATGAAAAAATGCACCAAGAAACGACACTTATATATATATAAAATGCCTGGAAAATCAACATATTTCATCATATATAATTGAGAAAAACACTTAAAGAATAACGAAATATTTTTAGAAACCATAAAAAGTTACTTAGAAGCCGAAATAATATAGTAAGCAAAAATATAAAATAATCTGAATATCGACAGGATCCAACAGGCATATCCATCATGGCGGCGGTCCCGGTAGAGAAGGCAGCTGTCAGTCAGCCTCACTTAATTAAGCCTTCATCACACCAAAACCAGACAATAGCGGTTATATACGACCAACGGATATGAAAGGAGAGCCATGTGGCTCCACTTATTGAAAGGATTGGCTTATAATAAGTAAGAGATGTAGCAAATAATGGTGGATATATAAGGAAAGCCAACCTTCACTTCAGCTGATAAGATGAATATTGGTAGTTTTTAATTTTCTGTTGTGGTAAATTCATGGGTATTTTGTCCTAGAACGTTAGCAGGACCGTGGAATATTGACTGATATATGCAAATGTATTCTTAACGAGGAGAAAATACGTGAAATATGAGCCTTCAAAAAAAATAAAATAAAAAAAATAACGTTTGACGAAAATTTCGCAAAATAAAAAAAAAAAAAAAAAAAACGGACACTAACGTAATTTTACCCTCCTATTTCGTTGTTGTGCATGACATGGAGTTCTCATAAAGAGCAACACTTTTCTGAACAAAAGAAAATGAGTAAAGTCTGCCAGGTGGACAAGTGGTGAGTGGGTCACTTACCAGTATTATGAGCCTTCCTGGCTCTCCTGAGCAGATCCAGGCACCTCCCGGGAGGCACTACGCCTGCACCAGCACACACAGGCACCCATGGCACGCTTCACTGTCTTGTTGAGAGAAAATCCAGGTTAAATAAGGAAGCTGCACACAGCGCCCTTAAACACCACAGCTCCCTGTCTGACGTGTACTGACCCTCCTCTGCTAGCAAGCACTACGTACCCAAAAATCCACAAATTACATTTTCCGCTTATAATAATGTCCACCAACGTCTCTCATAGTATGCTATTGTAATACAAAATAAAGTAAGTGAAATATAATGAAGTATGAATTTGTAAAATTAAATTATAAGCCATTATAATTGTAATTGTCAAAATATCTACATCTCTAATTTAAGCGCCAAAATTGAAATGATCATGGCGGTGTTTACACTCTATACCTCTTCACTTATTGTATGACGATCTGTGAAGTTAATGAAAAGCTTGTGTGATTTCAAGGCTCTTTTTATTATCGAACGTTTATTTGTCTTGAACAAAATAAGGTAGACTCATTAAAATATCTATATAACTTTGTCTCCTAAAGGTTAATGTACGTTTTGTCAAAGTGTATAAAATGTTACTGGGCCCTCCATTATATATATATATATATATATATATATATATATATATATATATATATATATATATATATATATATATATATATATATATATATATATATATATATATATATATATATATATATATATATATATATATATATATACACATTTTTTTTCTAAATTTCTGTATTATATTATTTATTTAATTATTCGTCTCTATTCTTTCTTTTTCACCCATAATTTGTTCTCTTGTATTAATTTGGTCTTTCTCTCTCATACTTACAACTTTAATGGATATACAACTGCCTGAAGCACAATTTCTGTAGATTTTCTGAGCCTATTAAATTGTGTAGCATATGGTAATAATTCGGAATCTCCTGAGATCCATAAGAATCTCAGTAGATCTCCTGATGTTTCGGTAAATTTGGCGATACTTGCATAATAGTGATTGTTATCAAGTATTGCAATAATGGCAAGAACAAAATGAGTCAAGAATTACTTAAAAGTGCGATAACATCAGGAGACACAGATAAAACCGTATTATTACATATTTAGGTTAAGGGAAATAAATGTATTCACGAAATAATATCAATTCTTTATTGTTTGTTTGGTGACAGAAGGCGAGACCTGTGACCCACAAGATCAATCAACACGTCACACTCACCAGGACAGTTTTCCACAGTAAAGAAGCAAGACCATATCTCCCGTTTTTTTTTGTCAGTAGCAGCACTAACCAATGACTCCCAAACCCAAAGGATTTAAAAGGTGAGAATGGAAATGAAAAAAAAAAAAAGGTACTGAATAAATAAATAATAATAAATAATGCATATGATAAACATATCCATCACACCATAAGGTCCAGAGAGAGCAACACACAAGCAGGGACTGGGGCACCTTGCACACATCACATCAGTCTCCATACACTACACCAGAAGGCTGACAATCCCACACCATGACGCCCAGACAGAGCAACACACACTGTTACACACACACAGGGATTGGGGTACCTTGCGAAAATCACATCCATCTCCATGCACTACACCAGCATCCCTTTAATAATGAAAAAAAAAATATGATAATAGTAAATAAAAAAATAAAGAAAATAATACATATGATAAATTGTCTTAAATTATCTATCCATCTCCAAACACTATACCAGCAGGATGGTAATCCCATACCATGAGGCCCAGACAGAGCACCACACACTGCTAAACATATCCAGGGACTGAGGCACCCTGCACACATCAAATCCATCTCCAAACACTACACTAGCAGGATGACAATCACACACCATGAAGCACAGACAGAGCAACACACACTACTACACACACACAGGGACTGGGGCACCTTGCACACATCACATCCATCTCCAACCACTACACCAGCAGGATGACAATCCCACACCGTGAGGCCCAGAAAGAGCAACACACACTGCTACACACATCCAGGGACTGAGGCAACCAGCACACATCACATCTATCTCCATACACTATACCACCAGCCTGCCAATCTCACACCATGAGGCCCAGACAGAGCAACAAACACACTGCTACACACAGAGGGACTGGGACACCCTGCGCATATCAATTCCATCTCCAAATGCTACACCAATAGGCTGAGAATCCCACACCATGAGGCCAAGACAGATCAACACAAACTGCGACACACACGCAGGAACTGAGGCACCTTGCACACATCACATCAATCTCCAAACACTACACCAGCAGGCTGACCACGGGACAACCTTTGCGTCCGAGTGCTTGGCACTCACTGTCAAGGATCCCAGAAATTTTTGGAATTACTTTAGATTATGAGGAAAGTTACCTTAGATTCAAAGACTCCACCTGAGATTTCATTCTATGTTACTAAAGAATTAATTCAAATGCATAATATTTTTTTAGTTTCTCTTGAACACCACCAACAGAAAAGTAGAACAAAAAAATAGAAATAACTCAATAAAAAAAAAATATATATATATATATATATATATATATATATATATATATATATATATATATATATATATATATATATATATATATATATATATATATATATATATATATATATATATATATATATATATATATATATAAATAAATAAATAAACAGACTTCTTTTTAAACACACTTCACAAAACTTCCCATGAAAGAAAATATATAAATCAATAAAACTAAATGAATAAAATTAATAAATAAAAAGACAGACAATACAACCAAAACTTACCTACCTTTACAATGACAAATAAATAAATCAACAAAGAAACAAAGCCAAAAACAATCTACCTTTACAATGATTACTTCTCTCACACACATTCATGGTCTGCTTGGCGAATGTCTTGGCTTTGTTGAACGTCCCCTGCACCTGCTCATACATCCTGCTGAGATACCCCTACACCAGGGGTTCTTAACCGGGGGTATCCATACCCCTTGGGGGTATGGGAACCAAAGGCTGGGGGTCTGGGACTCGATTTCTGGGACTAAAAACTTGCATATTTATGTTCTGTTCTTTATTTTATTTATTTATTATTTTTTTGTATAATAAAACGGAATTATAACTTTATTAATTTTGCTTTCAGTAAAAAAATAATAAAATTATCAATGGTTATGTTTTTTCCTAGTAATCCGTATCTAAAGTACAGTAAATTCAAGCGATTGAAATACTCGTATCTGGAAGACATACTTGCAAATAATAGGATTGGTGATAATTATTTGAACAGTCAAGTGAAGGGGGTATGGGACCATATTCGACAATCCACTGGGGGTATGGAACCATCAAAAGGTTAAGAACACCTGCCCTACACGAAGCCCTTCCAGCACCTCTCCACCTTCACCGTCACCCCTTCCTTCACCATCAGATTCTTGTTCCTGGTACAGCCGTGTCAGGAATACGTCAGCTGGCATCATATTAAACATGGAATGATGTCGCTGCTGGGCCATGGAGTACGGGGGGGGTGGGGGGGAGGCAGATGGGGATAAGGCAGTCTGGAAAGGTTTGGTTGTTATTATTATTATTTCTATAGAAAGTAAAATTTAATTACCGTTTCTTAGTAAATATAATAAAATTAAATAGGATAAAAATAAAACATATTATTAAGAATACCAGATCTCTCTCTCTCTCTCTCTCTCTCAGCTTCTCCCATAACACACAAATAAAAAATAACATCCATACAAAGGGAATATATATGTATTTCAGAGAATAATAATAAAAATAAGTAAATAAACAAATAAAAATGAAATACATTATCAATAATACCAGGTCTCTCTCTCTCTCTCTCTCTCTCTCTCTCTCTCTCTCTCAGCTTCTCCCATAACACACACAAACACAAAAAAATAAGATACATAGAAAATGAATACATATGTATACCTGAGAATAGTAATAAAGATTAAATAAATATATAAAGAAAGTACCTAAAAAAGGATATATATATATATATATATATATATATATATATATATATATATATATATATATATATATATATATATATATATATATATATATATATCTTCTTAAGTATATATGAACAACTTAACACCTAACTTAAATCTTTATTTATTTATTATTTTTTTTAATTAAGCGAAAACTTAAAATAACTAAGTATTAAGATTCCCGTAAGGGTGAAACCTGCCCAGGCTCGCACAAATAAGGCAGCCGTCCAGGACTGACTCTCAAACAGACGGATGGGGAAGGTGTCATGTGGGAATGCATCAGTTCATTAAAGTTTTACTTTTTTTTTTTTTTTTTTTTGCATTAATAAATTGATATGTATTGCATGATATTCAACAACCTCAGTTCTATCTCACATATAAGTATTAACCTCGGGAGAGGAGGCTAAGCTTATCTCCATATTATCCAGGAAGGGGAAGAAGGAAAGAAGAGAAGTAAAGATGAAGACAATGTTAGGTCAGGTGAGGTGAGGCGAGGTTGGGTCAGGTTAGGTTGGGTAAGGTGAATACTCAAGTTGAAAAGTAATAAAGTGATCAGTAAGGTCAGCAAATATAGATAGTTGTTTTCAATTTCTTGAAACAAGACTTGTGATGTTCTGCAGTTCAAGTCTGACTGAACATTTTGCTTCGCCTGCCAGCAATCCGCCACCTCAAAATGTACCTCCACTTACCTTGGGTTTGGTACTCCTACAAATGGACGTCCAGGTAACATTGGCTCGCATTGTACCTTACATAGAGCTTCGCCAGGCGCTGTCATGCTGAGCCCCACAACTACAATACTGAAATAAACCAACAAATAAAATCACACACACAAGCACAACTAGATGGTACAAATTTCCCCTCCTATTACCTGACACCACTTCAACTCCACCACCACTACTGTTGCTCCACTCCTCCCATCACTCCGGCAGGTGATGCTGACTATTTATACACAATAACACCTGAAAACCGCCTCATTTCTCTAAGCCTAGGCAAGTGCTAATGCTCACACACATGACTGGGCGGCAGCCATCTTTCACCCAGGGACAGTTAACTCCATTTTTCAGATTATACTAATATTTATCGTTCTTTCTGGTATATTAAAAAAAAATTATTTTAATTATGTTAAATTTTGCACTGTTTTTCGTTCGTTATCTTCTTCATTTCTCTCCACTTAATAATCTGCCAATTCTTCTTATTATATTGTAATCGAAAAACTTAGAAACATGTACCACTCTAGCAATTTTTTCCCTTTGGATTTTTTTTAAACATTTTAATCATACTGATTTTTGCACTTCCTTCTTTAACTCCTTCATTTCTCCTAATGTCCTCTTCCTACTGCTACCAACAGTATATATTGTATTTCAGAAACTTAAACATACACCTCTTCTACAAGATGATGCCATGTCAAGGCCTGCTGGGTTTATCTCTACTGGGTAGTAATTGTAAATGTAACATTCCGCAAGAGGGTTGTACTAGAATACAGAGGCTATAGAGAGGGAGGATAGGTGAGAATTTGGGTAGTGAGGGCAGAACAGGTGGTGGTGTGAACCTATGAAAAACTCATTCACTCACTCACTCACTCACTCACTCGTTCAAACACACACACACACACACACACACACACACACACACAGAAACAACAAGCAGACAGAGAGGCAGGTAGGCGGGCAGGCAGGCAGGCATGATCAATAACAGGTCAGGTAGTGAGCTGTGGCAGGCTTGCTCACCACCCAACACACCCCTGCTCCCACACACAACACTCCCCATATATGCACACATTCATTACACACACTTATTCAGCAACTACCACATACCTATGCACAACTCAGCTAAGTAGTGTGCTCGTTGCACCTGAAAAACATTATAAATTACACTAAATATTGATGAGGAAAGATTGGAAGGACGAGGGTGTCGGTCTGATGGCGCCCTGCCGGCTGATGACGTCACAAGTACCGTTAAATACGTACTTAATTTCATTTTGAAAATCGCATTTTGAAATACTGCACCCAGACTGGATTGCTTTACATATTCTAATTTCCCATATACTTTAACTAGTACATGGAATATCAAAACATTTCAAGCCTCAGCAATAATAGAGAAATTTCAAACGAATGATATTAAAAAATGTTGGAACTTTGAAATTCTTAAAATCAATAATAAACCCACAAACCTAACTTAAAGCGAAGCCAAACCACTTCAAAAAAATCTGAATTATTTTTACAAACAATTTAAAGTGAGCTATAAGCTCAAACAAAGAAATTCAATATTAATAAAACGTTGAAAAACACACTTTTAACGGGGCTACAGATAATTTTAAAGGCCGCATATTTACTTCAACCGCAATTTAAAACACTTTAAAATTGATGCCCGATTTTTTAAGCAATAAAAACTCAATAATAAGCTTAAATAAAGAAAAGTACTTGACAGGGTATGGAAAAATGCACCAGGAAACGACCCTCATATATGTATAAAATGCCTGGAAAATCAACATATTTCATTATATACAATTGAGAAAAACACTTCAAAAATAACAAAATATTTTTAGAAACCATAAAAAGTTACTTAGAAGTCAAAATAATATAGTAAGCAAAAATATAAAATAATCTGAATATCGACAGGATCCAACAGGCATATCCATCATGGCGGCGGTCCCAGTAGAGAAGGCAGCTGTCAGTCAGCCTCACTTAATTAAGCCTTCATCACACCAAAACCAGACTATAGCGGTTACATACGACCAGCGGATATGAAAGCACAGCCATGTGGCTCCACTTAGCGAAAGGATTGGCTTATAATAAGTAAGAGATGTAGCAAATAATGTTGGATATATAAGGAAAGCCAGCCTTCACTTCAGCTGATAAGATGAATTTTGGCAGTTTTTAATTTTCTGATGTGGTTAATTCATGGGTATTTTGTCCTGGAACGTTAGCAGGACCGTGGAATATTGACTCATATATGCAAATGTATTTAACGAAAAAATATGTGAAATATGAGTCTTCAAAAATAAAAAAAATAATAAAATAAATAACGTTTGACGAAAATTTCGCAAAAAAAAAAAAAAAAACGGACACTAACGTAATTTTACCCTCCTATTTCGTTGTTGAGCATGACATGGAGTTCTCATAAAGAGCAACACTTTTCTGAACAAAAGAAAATGAGTAAAGTCTGCCAGGTGGACAAGTGGTGGGTGGGTCACTTACCAGTATTATGAGCCTTCCTGGCTCTCATGAGCAGATCCAGGCACCTCCCGGGAGGCACTACGCCTGCACCAGCACACACAGGCACCCATGGCACGCTTCACTGTCTTGTTGAGAGAAAATCCAGGTTAAATAAGGAAGCTGCACACAGCGCCCTTAAACACCACAGCTCCCTGTCTGACGTGTACTGACCCTCCTCTGCTAGCAAGCACTACGTACCCAAAAATCCACAAGTTACATTTTCCGCTTATAATAATGTCCACCAACGTCTCTCATAGTATGCTATTGTAATACAAAATAAAGTAAGTGAAATATAATGAAGTATGAATTTGTAAAATTAAATTATAAGCCATTATAATTGTAATTGTCAAAATATCTACATCTCTAATTTAAGCGCCAAAATTGAAATGGTCATGGCGGTGTTTACACTCTATACCTCTTCACTTATTGTATGACGATCTGTGAAGTTAATGAAAAGCTTGTGTGATTTCAAGGCTCTTTTTATTATCGAACGTTTATTTGTCTTGAACAAAATAAGGTAGACTCATTAAAATATCTATATAACTTTGTCTCCTAAAGGTTAATGTACGTTTTGTGTCAAAGTGTATAAAATGTTACTGGGCCCTCCAATAAATATACATATATATATATTTTTTTCTTAATAATTTGTTCGGTATTATATTATGTATTTATTTAATTCTTCGTCTCTATTCTTTCTTTTTCACTCATAATTTGTTCTCTTGTATTAATTTGGTCTTTCTCTCTTAGACTTACAACTTTAATGGATATACAACTGCCTGAAGCACAATTTCTGTAGATTTTCTGAGCCTATTAAATTGTGTAGCATATGGTAATAATTCGGAATCTCCTGAGATCCATAAGAATCTCAGTAGATCTCCTGATGTTTCGGTAAATTTGGCGATACTTGCATAATAGTGATTGTTATCAAGTATTGCGATAATGGCAAGAACAAAATGAATCAAGAATTACCCAAAAGTGCGATAACATCAGGAGACACAGATAAAACCGTATTATTACATATTTAGGTTAAAGGAAATAAATGTATTCACGAAATAATATCAATTCTTTATTGTTTGTTTGGTGACAGAAGGCGAGACCTGTGACCCACAAGATCAGCACGTCACACTCACAAGGACAGTTTTCCACAGTAAAGAAACAAGACCATATCTCCCGTTTTTTTTGTCAGTAGAAGCACTAACTACTGAGTCCCAAACACAAAGGATTGAAAAGGTGAGAATGGAAATGTACTCCCCTTTAAAAATGAAAAAAATTATGATAGTAAATAAATAAATAATAATAAATAATGCATATGATAAACATATCCATCTCCAAACACTACTACACTACACCAGCAGGTTGGCAATCCAACACCATGAAGCCCAGAGAGAGCAACACACAAACAGGGACTGGGGCACCTTGCACACATTACATCAGTCTCCATACACTACACCAGAAGGCTGACAATCCCAAACCATGAGGCCCAGACAGAGCAACACACACTCTTACACACACACAGGGATTGGGGTACCTTGCAAACATCACATCCATCTTAATGCACTACACCAGCATCCCTTTAATAATTAAAAAATAAATATGATAATAGTAAATAAAAAAATAAAGAAAATAATACATATGATAAATTGTCTTAAATTATCTATCCATCTCCAAACACTATACCAGCAGGCTGGTAATCCCATACCATGAGGCCCAGACAGAGCACCACACACTGCTAAACATATCCAGGGACTGAGGCACCTTGCACACATCAAATCCATCTCCAAACACTACACTAGCAGGATGACAATCACACACCATGAAGCACAGACAGAGCAACACACACTACTACACACACACAGGGACGGGGGCACCTTGCACACATCACATCCATCTCCAACCACTACACCAGCAGGATGACAATCCCACACCGTGAGGCCCAGAAAGAGCAACACACACTGCTACACACATCCAGGGACAGAGGCAACCAGCACACATCACATCCATCTCCATACACTATACCACCAGCCTGCCAATCTCACACCATGAGGCCCAGACAGAGCAACAAACACACTGCTACACACAGAGGGACTGGGACACCCTGCGCATATCAATTCCATCTCCAAATGCTACACCAATAGGCTGAGAATCCCACACCATGAGGCCAAGACAGATCAACACAAACTGCGACACACACGCAGGAACTGAGGCACCTTCCACACATCACATCAATCTCCAAACACTACACCAGCAGGCTGACCACGGGACAACCTTTGCGTCCGAGTGCTTGGCACTCACTGTCAAGGATCCCAGAAATTTTTGGAATTACTTTAGATTATGAGGAAAGTTACCTTAGATTCAAAGACTCCACCTGAGATTTCATTCTATGTTACTAAAGAATTAATTCAAATGCATAATATTTTTTTAGTTTCTCTTGAACACCACCAACAGAAAAGTAGAACAAAAAAATAGAAATAACTCAATAAAAAATATTATATATATATATATATATATATATATATATATATATATATATATATATATATATATATATATATATATATATATATATATATATATATATATATATATATATATATATATATGAAAAAAAAATAAATAAATAAACAGACTTCTTTTAAAACACACTTCACAAAACTTCCCATGAAAGAAAATATATAAATCAATAAAACTAAATGAATAAAATTAATAAATAAAAAGACAGACAATACAACCAAAACTTACCTACCTTTACAATGACAAATAAATAAATCAACAAAGAAACAAAGCCAAAAACAATCTACCTTTACAATGATTACTTCTCTCACACACATTCATGGTCTGCTTGGCGAATGTCTACACCAGGAGTATTTAACCGGGGATATCCATACCCCTTGGGGGTATGGGAACCAAAGGCTGGGGGTCTGGGACTCGATTTCTGGGACTAAAAACTTGCACATTTATGTTCTGTTTTTTATTTTATTTATTTATTTATTTATTTATTTATTTTTTGTATAATAAAACGGAAGTATAACTTTATTAATTTTGCTTTCAGTAAAAAAAATAATAAAATTATCAATGGTTATGTTTTTTCCTAGTAATCCGTATCTAAAGTACAGTAAATTCAAGCGATTGAAATACTCGTATCTGGAAGACATACTGGCAAATAATAGGATTGGTGATAATTATTTGAACAGTCAAGTGAAGGGGGTATGGGACCATATTCGACAATCCATTGGGGGTATGGAACCATCAAAAGGTTAAGAACACCTGCCCTACACGAAGCCCTTCCAGCACCTCTCCACCTTCACCGTCACCCCTTCCTTCACCATCAGATTCTTGTTCCTGGTACAGCCGTGTCAGGAATACGTCAGCTGGCATCATATTAAACATGGAATGATGTCGCTGCTGGACCATGGAGTACTGGGGGGGTGATGGGAGGCAGATGGGGATAAGGCAGTCTGGAAAGGTTTGGTTGTTATTATTATTATTTCTATAGAAAGTAAAATTTAATTACCGTTTCTTAGTAAATATAATAAAATTAAATAGGATAAAAATAAAACATATTATTAAGAATACCAGATCTCTCTCTCTCTCTCTCTCTCTCTCTCTCAGCTTCTCCCATAACACACAAATAAAAAATAACATCCATACAAAAGGAATATATATGTATGTCAGAGAATAATAATAAAAATAAGTAAATAAACAAATAAAAATGAAATACATTATCAATAATACCAGGTCTCTCTCTCTCTCTCTCTCTCTCTCTCTCTCTCTCTCTCTCTCTCTCTCTCAGCTTCTCCCATAAGACACACAAACACAAAAAAATAAGATACATAGAAAATGAATACATATGTATACCTGAGAATAGTAATAAAGATTAAATAAATATATAAAGAAAGTACCTAAAAAAGGATATATATATATATATATATATATATATATATATATATATATATATATATATATATATATATATATATATATATATATATATATATATATATATATATCTTCTTAAGTATATATGAACAACTTAACACCTAACTTAAATCTTTATTTATTTATTATTTTTTTTAATTAAGCGAAAACTTAAAATAACTAAGTATTAAGATTCCCGTAAGGGTGAAACCTGCCCAGGCTCGCACAGATAAGGCAGCCGTCAAGGACTGACTCTCAAACAGACGGATGGGGAAGGTGTCATGTGGGAATGCATCAGTTCATTAAAGTTTTACTTTTTTTTTTTTTTTTTTGCATTAATAAATTGATATGTATTGCATGATATTCTACAACCTCAGTTCTATCTCACATATAAGTATTAACCTCGGGAGAGGAGGCTAAGCTTATCTCCATATTATCCAGGAAGGGGAAGAAGGAAAGAAGAGAAGTAAAGATGAAGACAATGTTAGGTCAGGTGAGGTGAGGCGAGGTTGGGTCAGGTTAGGTTGGGTAAGGTGAATACTCAAGTTGAAAAGTAATAAAGTGATCAGTAAGGTCAGCAAATATAGATAGTTGTTTTCAATTTCTTGAAACAAGACTTGTGATGTTCTGCAGTTCAAGTCTGACTGAACATTTTGCTTCGCCTGCCAGCAATCCGCCACCTCAAAATGTACCTCCACTTACCTTGGGTTTGGTACTCCTACAAATGGACGTCCAGGTAACATTGGCTCGCGTTGTACCTTACATAGAGCTTCGCCAGGCGCTGTCATGCTGAGCCCCACAACTACAATACTGAAATAAACCAACAAATAAAATCACACACACAAGCACAACTAGATGGTACAAATTTCCCCTCCTATTACCTGACACCACTTCAACTCCACCACCACTACTGTTGCTCCACTCCTCCCATCACTCCGGCAGGTGATGCTGACTATTTATACACAATAACACCTGAAAACCGCCTCATTTCTCTAAGCCTAGGCAAGTGCTAATGCTCACACACATGACTGGGCGGCAGCCATCTTTCACCCAGGGACAGTTAACTCCATTTTTCAGATTATACTAATATTTATCGTTCTTTCTGGTATATTAAAAAAATTATTTTAATTATGTTAAATTTTGCACTGTTTTTCGTTCGTTATCTTCGTCATTTCTCTCCACTTAATAATCTGCCAATTCTTCTTATTATATTGTAATCGAAAAACTTAGAAACATGTACCACTCTAGCAATTTTTTCCCTTTGGATTTTTTTTTAAACATTTTAATCATACTGATTTTTGCACTTCCTTCTTTAACTCCTTCATTTCTCCTAATTTCCTCTTCCTACTGCTACCAGCAGTATATATTGTATTTCAGAAATTTAAACATACACCTCTTCTACAAGATGATGCCATGTCAAGGCCTGCTTGGTTTATCTCTACTGGGTAGTAATTGTAAATGTAACATTCCGCAAGAGGGTTGTACTAGAATACAGAGGCTATAGAGAGGGAGGATAGGTGAGAATTTGGGTAGTGAGGGCAGAACAGGTGGTGGTGTGAACCTATGAAAAACTCATTCACTCACTCACTCACTCACTCACACACACACACACACACACACACACACACAGAAACAACAAGCAGACAGAGAGGCAGGTAGGCGGGCAGGCAGGCAGGCATGATCAATAACAGGTCAGGTAGTGAGCTGTGGCAGGCTTGCTCACCACCCAACACACCCCTGCTCCCACACACAACACTCCCCATATATGCACACACTCATTACACACACTTATTCAGCAACTACCACATACCTATGCACAACTCAGCTAAGTAGTGTGCTCGTTGCACTGAAAAACATTATAAATTACACTAAATATTGATGAGGAAAGATTGGAAGGACGAGGGTGTCGGTCTGATGGCGCCCTGCCGGCTGATGACGTCACAAGTACCGTTAAATACGTACTTAATTTCATTTTGAAAATCGCATTTTGAAATACTGCACCCAGACTGGATTGCTTTACATATTCTAATTTCCCATATACTTTAACTAGTACATGGAATATCAAAACATTTCAAGCCTCAGCAATAATAGAGAAATTTCAAACGAATGATATTAAAAAATGTTGGAACTTTGAAATTCTTAAAAACAATAATAAACCCACAAACCTAACTTAAAGCGAAGCCAAACCACTTCAAAAAAATCTAAATTATTTTTACAAACAATTTAAAGTGAGCTATAAGCTCAAACAAAGAAATTCAATGTTAATAAAACGTTGAAAAACACACTTTTAACGGGGCTACAGATAATTTTAAAGGCCGCATATTTACTTCAACCGCAATTTAAAACACTTTAAAATTGATGCCCGATTTTTTAAGCAATAAAAACTCAATAATAAGCTTAAATAAAGAAAAGTACTTGACAGGGTATGGAAAAATGCACCAGGAAACAACCCTCATAAATGTATAAAATGCCTGGAAAATCAACATATTTCATTATATACAATTGAGAAAAACACTTCAAAAATAACGAAATATTTTTAGAAACCATAAAAAGTTACTTAGAAGCCAAAATAATATAGTAAGCAAAAATATAAAATAATCTGAATATCGACAGGATCCAACAGGCATATCCATCATGGCGGCGGTCCCGGTAGAGAAGGCAGCTGTCAGTCAGCCTCACTTAATTAAGCCTTCATCACACCAAAACCAGACTATAGCGGTTACATACGACCACCGGATATGAAAGCACAGCCATGTGGCTCCACTTAGCGAAAGGATTGGCTTATAATAAGTAAGAGATGTAGCAAATAATGTTGGATATATAAGGAAAGCCAGCCTTCACTTCAGCTGATAAGATGAATTTTGGCAGTTTTTAATTTTCTGATGTGGTTAATTCATGGGTATTTTGTCCTGGAACGTTAGCAGGACCGTGGAATATTGACTCATATATGCAAATGTATTCTTAACGAAAAAATATGTGAAATATGAGTCTTCAAAAATAAAAAAAATAATAAAATAAATAACGTTTGACGAAAATTTCGCAAAAAAAAAAAAAAAAAAAAAAAAAAAACGGACACTAACGTAATTTTACCCTCCTATTTCGTTGTTGAGCATGACATGGAGTTCTCATAAAGAGCAACTTTTTTCTGAAGAAAAGAAAATGAGTAAAGTCTGCCAGGTGGACAAGTGGTGGGTGGGTCACTTACCAGTATTATGAGCCTTCCTGGCTCTCATGAGCAGATCCAGGCACCTCCCGGGAGGCACTACGCCTGCACCAGCACACACAGGCACCCATGGCACGCTTCACTGTCTTGTTGAGAGAAAATCCAGGTTAAATAAGGAAGCTGCACACAGCGCCCTTAAACACCACAGCTCCCTGTCTGACGTGTACTGACCCTCCTCTGCTAGCAAGCACTACGTACCCAAAAATCCACAAGTTACATTTTCCGCTTATAATAATGTCCACCAACGTCTCTCATAGTATGCTATTTTAATACAAAATAAAGTAAGTGAAATATAATGAAGTATGAATTTGTAAAATTAAATTATAAGCCATTATAATTATAATTGTCAAAATATCTACATCTCTAATTTAAGCGCCAAAATTGAAATGGTCATGGCGGTGTTTACACTCTATACCTCTTCACTTATTGTATGACGATCTGTGAAGTTAATGAAAAGCTTGTGTGATTTCAAGGCTCTTTTTATTATCGAACGTTTATTTGTCTTGAACAAAATAAGGTAGACTCATTAAAATATCTATATAACTTTGTCTCCTAAAGGTTAATGTACGTTTTGTGTCAAAGTGTATAAAATGTTACTGGGCCCTCCAATAAATATACATATATATATATATTTTTTTTTTCTTAATAATTTGTTCGGTATTATATTATGTATTCATTTAATTCTTCGTCTCTATTCTTTCTTTTTCACTCATAATTTGTTCTCTTGTATTAAATTGGTCTTTCTCTCTTAGACTTACAACTTTAATGGATATACAACTGCCTGAAGCACAATTTCTGTAGATTTTCTGAGCCTATTAAATTGTGTAGCATATGGTAATAATTCGGAATCTCCTGAGATCCATAAGAATCTCAGTAGATCTCCTGATGTTTCGGTAAATTTGGCGATACTTGCATAATAGTGATTGTTATCAAGTATTGCGATAATGGCAAGAACAAAATGAGTCAAGAATTACTTAAAAGTGCGATAACATCAGGAGACACAGATAAAACCGTATTATTACATATTTAGGTTAAGGGAAATAAATGTATTCACGAAATAATATCAATTCTTTATTGTTTGTTTGGTGACAGAAGGCGAGACCTGTGACCCACAAGATCAATCAACACGTCACACTCACCAGGACAGTTTTCCACAGTAAAGAAGCAAGACCATATCTCCCGTTTTTTATGTCAGTAGCAGCACTAACCAATGACTCCCAAACCCAAAGGATTTAAAAGGTGAGAATGGAAATGAAAAAAAAAAAAAAAATATGATAGTGAATAAATAAATAATAATAAATAATGCATATGATAAACATATCCATCACACCATGAGGTCCAGAGAGAGCAACACACAAGCAGGGACTGGGGCACCTTGCACACATCACATCAGTCTCCATACACTACACTAGAATGCTGACAATCCCACACCATGACGCCCAGACAGAGCAACACACACTGTTACACACACACAGGGATTTGGGTACCTTGCGAAAATCACATCCATCTCCATGCACTACACCAGCATCCCTTTAATAATGAAAAAAGAAATATGATAATAGTAAATAAAAAAATAAAGAAAATAATACATATGATAAATTGTCTTAAATTATCTATCCATCTCCAAACACTATACCAGCAGGATGGTAATCCCATACCATCAGGCCCAGACAGAGCACCACACACTGCTAAACATATCCAGGGACTGAAACACCCTGCACACATCAAATCCATCTCCAAACACTACACTAGCAGGATGACAATCACACACCATGAAGCACAGACAGAGCAACACACACTACTACACACACACAGGGACTGGGGCACCTTGCACACATCACATCCATCTCCAACCACTACACCAGCAGGATGACAATCCCACACCGTGAGGCCCAGAAAGAGCAACACACACTGCTACACACATCCAGGGACAGAGGCAACCAGCACACATCACATCCATCTCCATACACTATACCACCAGCCTGCCAATCTCACACCATGAGGCCCAGACAGAGCAACAAACACACTGCTACACACAGAGGGACTGGGACACCCTGCGCATATCAATTCCATCTCCAAATGCTACACCAATAGGCTGAGAATCCCACACCATGAGGCCAAGACAGATCAACACAAACTGCGACACACACGCAGGAACTGAGGCACCTTGCACACATCACATCAATCTCCAAACACTACACCAGCAGGCTGACCACGGGACAACCTTTGCGTCCGAGTGCTTGGCACTCACTGTCAAGGATCCCAGAAATTTTTGGAATTACTTTAGATTATGAGGAAAGTTACCTTAGATTCAAAGACTCCACCTGAGATTTCATTCTATGTTACTAAAGAATTAATTCAAATGCATAATATTTTTTTAGTTTCTCTTGAACACCACCAACAGAAAAGTAGAACAAAAAAATAGAAATAACTCAAGAAAAAAAAAATAAAAATAAATAAAAAATAAAAAAATAAAATATATATATATATATATATATATATATATATATATATATATATATATATATATATATATATATATATATATATATATATATATATATATATATATATATATATATATATATATATATATATATATATATATGAAAAAAAAATAAATAAATAAACAGACTTCTTTTTAAACACACTTCACAAAACTTCCCATGAAAGAAAATATATAAATCAATAAAACTAAATGAATAAAATTAATAAATAAAAAGACAGACAATACAACCAAAACTTACCTACCTTTACAATGACAAATAAATAAATCAACAAAGAAACAAAGCCAAAAACAATCTACCTTTACAATGATTACTTCTCTCACACACATTCATGGTCTGCTTGGCGAATGTCTTGGCTTTGTTGAACGTCCCCTGCACCTGCTCGTACATCCTGCTGAGGTACCCCTACACCAGGGGTTCTTAACCGGGGGTATCCATACCCCTTGGGGGTATGGGAACCAAAGGCTGGGGGTCTGGGACTCGATTTCTGGGACTAAAAACTTGCACATTTATGTTCTGTTCTTTATTTTATTTATTTATTTATTTTTTGTATAATAAAACGGAATTATAACTTTATTAATTTTGCTTTCAGTAAAAAAATAATAAAATTATCAATGGTTATGTTTTTTCCTAGTAATCCGTATCTAAAGTACAGTAAATTCAAGCGATTGAAATACTCGTATCTGGAAGACATACTGGCAAATAATAGGATTGGTGATAATTATTTGAACAGTCAAGTGAAGGGGGTATGGGACCATATTCGACAATCCACTGGGGGTATGGAACCATCAAAAGGTTAAGAACACCTGCCCTACACGAAGCCCTTCCAGCACCTCTCCACCTTCACCGTCACCCCTTTCTTCACCATCAGATTCTTGTTCCTGGTACAGCCGTGTCAGGAATACGTCAGTTGGCATCATATTAAACATGGAATGATGTCACTGCTGGGCCATGGAGTACGGGGGGAGTGGGGGGGAGGCAGATGGGGATAAGGCAGTCTGGAAAGGTTTGGTTGTTATTATTATTATTTCTATAGAAAGTAAAATTTAATTACCGTTTCTTAGTAAATATAATAAAATTAAATAGGATAAAAATAAAACATATTATTAAGAATACCAGATCTCTCTCTCTCTCTCTCTCTCTCTCTCTCTCTCTCTCTCTCTCTCTCTCAGCTTCTCCCATAATACACAAATAAAAATAACATCCATACAAAAGGAATATATATGTATGTCAGAGAATAATAATAAAAATAAGTAAATAAACAAATAAAAATGAAATACATTATCAATAATACCAGGTCTCTCTCTCTCTCTCTCTCTCTCTCTCTCTCTCTCTCTCTCTCTCTCTCTCTCTCTCTCTCTCTCTCTCTCAGCTTCTCCCATAACACACACAAACACAAAAAAATAAGATACATAGAAAATGAATACATATGTATACCTGAGAATAGTAATAAAGATTAAATAAATATATAAAGAAAGTACCTAAAAAAGGATATAATATATATATATATATATATATATATATATATATATATATATATATATATATATATATATATATATATATATATATATATATATATATATATATATATATATATCTTCTTAAGTATATATGAACAACTTAACACCTAACTTAAATCTTTATTTATTTATTATTTTTTTTAATTAAGCGAAAACTTAAAATAACTAAGTATTAAGATTCCCGTAAGGGTGAAACCTGCCCAGGCTCGCACAGATAAGGCAGCCGTCCAGGACTGACTCTCAAACAGACGGATGGGGAAGGTGTCATGTGGGAATGCATCAGTTCATTAAAGTTTTACTTTTTTTTTTTTTTTTTTGCATTAATAAATTGATATGTATTGCATGATATTCTACAACCTCAGTTCTATCTCACATATAAGTATTAACCTCGGGAGAGGAGGCTAAGCTTATCTCCATATTATCCAGGAAGGGGAAGAAGGAAAGAAGAGAAGTAAAGATGAAGACAATGTTAGGTCAGGTGAGGTGAGGCGAGGTTGGGTCAGGTTAGGTTGGGTAAGGTGAATACTCAAGTTGAAAAGTAATAAAGTGATCAGTAAGGTCAGCAAATATAGATAGTTGTTTTCAATTTCTTGAAACAAGACTTGTGATGTTCTGCAGTTCAAGTCTGACTGAACATTTTGCTTCGCCTGCCAGCAATCCGCCACCTCAAAATGTACCTCCACTTACCTTGGGTTTGGTACTCCTACAAATGGACGTCCAGGTAACATTGGCTCGCGTTGTACCTTACATAGAGCTTCGCCAGGCGCTGTCATGCTGAGCCCCACAACTACAATACTGAAATAAACCAACAAATAAAATCACACACACAAGCACAACTAGATGGTACAAATTTCCCCTCCTATTACCTGACACCACTTCAACTCCACCACCACTACTGTTGCTCCACTCCTCCCAT
This sequence comes from Scylla paramamosain, assembly GCF_035594125.1. NCBI lineage: Eukaryota > Metazoa > Arthropoda > Malacostraca > Decapoda > Portunidae > Scylla > Scylla paramamosain. The sequence continues at coordinate 10,403,253 of NC_087166.1, forward strand.
CACTCCGGCAGGTGATGCTGACTATTTATACACAATAACACCTGAAAACCGCCTCATTTCTCTAAGCCTAGGCAAGTGCTAATGCTCACACACATGACTGGGCGGCAGCCATCTTTCACCCAGGGACAGTTAACTCCATTTTTCAGATTATACTAATATTTATCGTTCTTTCTGGTATATTAAAAAAAAATTATTTTAATTATGTTAAATTTTGCACTGTTTTTCGTTCGTTATCTTCGTCATTTCTCTCCACTTAATAATCTGCCAATTCTTCTTATTATATTGTAATCGAAAAACTTAGAAACATGTACCACTCTAGCAATTTTTTCCCTTTGGATTTTTTTTTAAACATTTTAATCATACTGATTTTTGCACTTCCTTCTTTAACTCCTTCATTTCTCCTAATGTCCTCTTCCTACTGCTACCAACAGTATATATTGTATTTCAGAAACTTAAACATACACCTCTTCTACAAGATGATGCCATGTCAAGGCCTGCTGGGTTTATCTCTACTGGGTAGTAATTGTAAATGTAACATTCCGCAAGAGGGTTGTACTAGAATACAGAGGCTATAGAGAGGGAGGATAGGTGAGAATTTGGGTAGTGAGGGCAGAACAGGTGGTGGTGTGAACCTATGAAAAACTCATTCACTCACTCACTCACTCACTCACTCACTCAAACACACACACACACACACACACACACACACACACACACACAGAAACAACAAGCAGACAGAGAGGCAGGTAGGCGGGCAGGCAGGCAGGCATGATCAATAACAGGTCAGGTAGTGAGCTGTGGCAGGCTTGCTCACCACCCAACACACCCCTGCTCCCACACACAACACTCCCCATATATGCACACACTCATTACACACACTTATTCAGCAACTACCACATACCTATGCACAACTCAGCTAAGTAGTGTGCTCGTTGCACCTGAAAAACATTATAAATTACACTAAATATTGATGAGGAAAGATTGGAAGGACGAGGGTGTCGGTCTGATGGCGCCCTGCCGGCTGATGACGTCACAAGTACCGTTAAATACGTACTTAATTTCATTTTGAAAATCGCATTTTGAAATACTGCACCCAGACTGGATTGCTTTACATATTCTAATTTCCCATATACTTTAACTAGTACATGGAATATCAAAACATTTCAAGCCTCAGCAATAATAGAGAAATTTCAAACGAATGATATTAAAAAATGTTGGAACTTTGAAATTCTTAAAATCAATAATAAACCCACAAACCTAACTTAAAGCGAAGCCAAACCACTTCAAAAAAATCTGAATTATTTTTACAAACAATTTAAAGTGAGCTATAAGCTCAAACAAAGAAATTCAATATTAATAAAACGTTGAAAAACACACTTTTAACGGGGCTACAGATAATTTTAAAGGCCGCATATTTACTTCAACCGCAATTTAAAACACTTTAAAATTGATGCCCGATTTTTTAAGCAATAAAAACTCAATAATAAGCTTAAATAAAGAAAAGTACTTGACAGGGTATGGAAAAATGCACCAGGAAACGACCCTCATATATGTATAAAATGCCTGGAAAATCAACATATTTCATTATATACAATTGAGAAAAACACTTCAAAAATAACAAAATATTTTTAGAAACCATAAAAAGTTACTTAGAAGCCAAAATAATATAGTAAGCAAAAATATAAAATAATCTGAATATCGACAGGATCCAACAGGCATATCCATCATGGCGGCGGTCCCGGTAGAGAAGGCAGCTGTCAGTCAGCCTCACTTAATTAAGCCTTCATCACACCAAAACCAGACTATAGCGGTTACATACGACCAGCGGATATGAAAGCACAGCCATGTGGCTCCACTTAGCGAAAGGATTGGCTTATAATAAGTAAGAGATGTAGCAAATAATGTTGGATATATAAGGAAAGCCAGCCTTCACTTCAGCTGATAAGATGAATTTTGGCAGTTTTTAATTTTCTGATGTGGTTAATTCATGGGTATTTTGTCCTGGAACGTTAGCAGGACCGTGGAATATTGACTCATATATGCAAATGTATTCTTAACGAAAAAATATGTGAAATATGAGTCTTCAAAAATAAAAAAAATAATAAAATAAATAACGTTTGACGAAAATTTCGCAAAAAAAAAAAAAAAAAAAAAAACGGACACTAACGTAATTTTACCCTCCTATTTCGTTGTTGAGCATGACATGGAGTTCTCATAAAGAGCAACACTTTTCTGAACAAAAGAAAATGAGTAAAGTCTGCCAGGTGGACAAGTAGTGGGTGGGTCACTTACCAGTATTATGAGCCTTCCTGGCTCTCATGAGCAGATCCAGGCACCTCCCGGGAGGCACTACGCCTGCACCAGCACACACAGGCACCCATGGCACGCTTCACTGTCTTGTTGAGAGAAAATCCAGGTTAAATAAGGAAGCTGCACACAGCGCCCTTAAACACCACAGCTCCCTGTCTGACGTGTACTGACCCTCCTCTGCTAGCAAGCACTACGTACCCAAAAATCCACAAGTTACATTTTCCGCTTATAATAATGTCCACCAACGTATGCTATTGTAATACAAAATAAAGTAAGTGAAATATAATGAAGTATGAATTTGTAAAATTAAATTATAAGCCATTATAATTGTAATTGTCAAAATATCTACATCTCTAATTTAAGCGCCAAAATTGAAATGGTCATGGCGGTGTTTACACTCTATACCTCTTCACTTATTGTATGACGATCTGTGAAGTTAATGAAAAGCTTGTGTGATTTCAAGGCTCTTTTTATTATCGAACGTTTATTTGTCTTGAACAAAATAAGGTAGACTCATTAAAATATCTATATAACTTTGTCTCCTAAAGGTTAATGTACGTTTTGTGTCAAAGTGTATAAAATGTTACTGGGCCCTCCAATAAATATACATATATATATATATTTTTTTTCTTAATAATTTGTTCGGTATTATATTATGTATTTATTTAATTCTTCGTCTCTATTCTTTCTTTTTCACTCATAATTTGTTCTCTTGTATTAATTTGGTCTTTCTCTCTTAGACTTACAACTTTAATGGATATACAACTGCCTGAAGCACAATTTCTGTAGATTTTCTGAGCCTATTAAATTGTGTAGCATATGGTAATAATTCGGAATCTCCTGAGATCCATAAGAATCTCAGTAGATCTCCTGATGTTTCGGTAAATTTGGCGATACTTGCATAATAGTGATTGTTATCAAGTATTGCGATAATGGCAAGAACAAAATGAATCAAGAATTACCCAAAAGTGCGATAACATCAGGAGACACAGATAAAACCGTATTATTACATATTTAGGTTAAAGGAAATAAATGTATTCACGAAATAATATCAATTCTTTATTGTTTGTTTGGTGACAGAAGGCGAGACCTGTGACCCACAAGATCAATCAGCACGTCACACTCACAAGGACAGTTTTCCACAGTAAAGAAACAAGACCATATCTCCCGTTTTTTTTGTCAGTAGAAGCACTAACTACTGAGTCCCAAACACAAAGGATTGAAAAGGTGAGAATGGAAATGTACTCCCCTTTAAAAATGAAAAAAATTATGATAGTAAATAAATAAATAATAATAAATAATGCATATGATAAACATATCCATCTCCAAACACTACTACACTACACCAGCAGGATGGCAATCCCACACCATGAGGCCCAGAGAGAGCAACACACAAGCAGGGACTGGGGCACCTTGCACACATCACATCAGTCTCCATACACTACACCAGAAGGCTGACAATCCCACACCATGAGGCCCAGACAGATTACACACACACAGGGATTGGGGTACCTTGCAAACATCACATCCATCTTAATGCACTACACCAGCATCCCTTTAATAATTAAAAAATAAATATGATAATAGTAAATAAAAAAATAAAGAAAATAATGCATATGATAAACAGTCTTGAATTATGTATCCATCTCCAAACACTATACCAGCAGGCTGGTAATCCCATACCATGAGGCCCAGACAGAGCACCACACACTGCTAAACATATCCAGGGACTGAGGCACCCTGCACACATCAAATCCATCTCCAAACACTACACTAGCAGGATGACAATCACACACCATGAAGCACAGACAGAGCAACACACACTACTACACACACACAGGGACTGGGGCACCTTGCACACATCACATCCATCTCCAACCACTACACCAGCAGGATGACAATCCCACACCGTGAGGCCCAGAAAGAGCAACACACACTGCTACACACATCCAGGGACAGAGGCAACCAGCACACATCACATCCATCTCCATACACTATACCACCAGCCTGGCAATCTCACACCATGAGGCCCAGACAGAGCAACACACACTGCTAAACACATCCAGGGACTGGGACACCCTGCACACATCACATCCATCTCCAAACAGTACCCTAGCAGGCTGAGAATCCCGGACCATGAGGCCCAGACAGAGAAACACACACTGCTACACACACTCAGGGACTGGAGCACCTCGCACACATCACATTCATCTCCAAACACAACACCAAAAGGCTGACAATCCCACACCACGAGGCCCAGACAGAGCAACACACACTGCTACACACATCCAGGGACAGAGGGTCCAAGCACACATCACATCTATCTCCAAACACTACACCAGCAGGCTGGCAATCCCACACCATGAGGCCCAGACAGAGCACCACATATTGCTACATACATCCAGGGACTGGGGCACTCTGTACACATCACCTCCATCTCCATACACTATACCAGCAGGCTGGCAATCCCACACCAGGAGTCCCAGACAGAGCACCACACACTGCTAAACACATCCAGGGACTGAGACACACTACACACATCACATCCATCTCCAAACACTACACCAGCAGGCTGACAATCCCACACCATGAGGCCCAGACAGAGCAACACACACTGCTACACATACGCAGGGACTGGGGGACCTTGCACACATCAAATCCATCTCCAGACACTACACCAGCAGGCTGACAATCCCACACCATGAGGCCCAGACAGACCAACACACACTGCTACACACGTGCAGGGACTGGGGCACCCTACACACATCACATCCATCTCCATACACTACACCAGAAGGCTGGCAATCCAACGTCATGAAACCCAGATAGAGCAAGACGCACTATTACACACATGCAGGGACTGAGGCACCTTGCACACATCACTCACACTCCCTTACACACACTCGCACTCACCATCACCTGAAACACACATAAACGGGATATTCGGTTCTGCACACAGCTTGTTAACAAACATTAGGGTGGTGTTTAACTATTTTAGAAAAGAAATGATGAAGAAAATTATAGCAAGCATGATACATTTTAAACTGGAATACACAGCAATAGTTTGGGCTCCCCATACAAGTAAAAATATATGGAAACTAAAAAACAATACAGAGGACAGCAACAAAGATGGCACCAGAATTGCAAGACCTAAGCTATGAAAAAAGATTTGAAGAGATGTGATAATCAACACTATAAAAGAGAGGAGAAAGAGGAGACATGATAACAATGTACAAATTAGTAAACAATACAGAAAAAATAGACCAAAATGACTTGGTACCCTAGACGGAGAAGGAAGACAGACAGACGAGGGGGCAAGAAAAGAAAATAAAGAAGAGCGGATGTTCAAGAGACATCAAGAAATACAGCTTTCTGTATTGAACTACTAAAATCTGGAATAATTTGAAGGAAGAGGTAGTTGTGGCCAACAGTATATACAGGTTGAAATAGAAAGTGGATGAGCTTTGGCTTGTATCCTGCACAATACAACTAGTTAAATACACACACACACAATACTCGTCTTGCGAGGTAAAAGTGACCCTATCTTTTGCTGGATAGGATGCCTTCTGCCTCCACCGTTCGCCTCCTATCCCCACTCGGGCCTCTGCTCTGCCATGCTGCTGCTGCTGCTGGTGCTGCTCTTCACCTCTGGCAAAAAAAGGTGTGTGTCAGTTTATGATGAAGGTTGGTCTCCTGTGGTGAAGGAGACATGATGATGATGATGATGATGGGAAGTAGGAGAGAAGAAGGAAAGAAGGGGAGTATGGAGATAACCTTAGCCTTTTCTCCTGAGTTTATACTTACATGTCAGACAGAATTAAGGTTGTACAATGTCATGCAATATATCTCAACCTTAACAAACTTGTTTAAGCAAATCAAACAAGCAAGGCAAAAGGTTAATGAAGTATCCCCATGGGACACCCTCCCCGTATGAGTGCTTAACACTCACTGCCAAGAGTCCCAGATATTTTTGGAATTACCTTAGATTATGAGGAAAGTTACCCTACATTCAAAGACTCTACCTCATATTTCATTCTATGTTACTAAAGAATTAATTCAAATACATATTTTTTTTCTTTCCCTTAAACACCACCAACAGAAAAGTAGAACAAAAAACTAGATATAACTCAAACATCTAATATATATATATATATATATATATATATATATATATATATATATATATATATATATATATATATATATATATATATATATATATATATATATATATATATATATATATATATATATATATATAAACAGACTTCCTTTAAAACACACGTCACAAAACTTCCCATATAAGAAAATAAATAAACCAGTAAAACTAAATAAATAAAATGAATAAATAAATAGACAGACAATAAAATGAAAACTTACCAACATTTACAAATGACAAATAAATACATCAACAAAGAAACAAAACCAAAAGCAACCTACCTTTACAATGATTACTTCTCTCACACTCATAGATGGTTTGCTTGGCGAATGTCTTGGCTTTGCTGAACATCATTTGCACCTGCTCATACACCCTGTCGAGGTACTCCTACACGAAGCCCCTCCGACACCCCTCCACCTTCACCATCACCCCTACCTTCACCATCTGACTCTTGCTCCTGCTCTCTGCCTCCTGTTACGGCCGTGTCAGGAATACGTCAGCCAGCGTCATGTAGTTCATGAAATGGGGTTGCTGCCGGGCCATGGTGTCCGGGTCAGATATAGAGGGAAGGCAAGAAGGAGGAGACGGTCTGGAATGGTTTGGTTGTTATTATTATTGTTTCAGTACAAAGTATAGTTTAATTACTGTTTCTTAGTAAATATAATAAAATCAAATATATATATATATATATATATATATATATATATATATATATATATATATATATATATATATATATATATATATATATATATATATATATATATAATGAATCTTCTTAAGTATACATTGACCCCTTAACATCTAACTTAAACCTTTATTTATTTATTTGTTTTTTTTTTTTTAATTAAGCAAACACTTAAAATAATAAAGTATTCTGATTCCTGTAACAGTTAAAACCGTCCTGGCCTGCACAGCTCAGGGAGCCGGTCAGGACTGACCCTCAAGCAGATGGATTGGGAAGGTGTCATGTGGAGATGCGTCAATTCATTAAAATTTTACTTTTTTTTTTTTCTACATTAATAAATTGATATGTATTGTATGATATTCTACAAACTTAATTCTATCTGACATGTAAGTATTAACCTCGGAAGAGGAGGCTAAGGTTATCTCCATATTATCTGGGAAGGGGAAGAAGGAAAGAAGAGAAGTAAAGATGAAGACAATGTTAGGTCAGGTGAGGTGAGGCGAGGTTGCGTCAGGTTAGGTTAGGTAAGGTGAACACTCAAGTTGAACAGGTAATAAAGTAGTCAGTAAGGTCAGCAAATATAGATGCTTGTTTTTAGTTTCTTCAAACAAGACTTGTGGTGTTCTGCAGTTCAAGTCTGACAGAACATTTTGCTTCGCCTGCCAGCAATCCGTCCCCTTAAAACGTACCTCCACTTACCTTGGGTTTGGTACTCCTACAAATGGACGTCCAGGTAACATTGGCTCGTGTTGTAGCTTACATACAGCTTCGCCAGGCGCTGTGTCATGCCGAGTCCAAAACTTCAACACTGAAATAATTCAACAAATAAAGTCACACTTATTTTCTACTGATGCTGAGAGAAGCACAACTAGGTGGTACAAATTTCCCCTCCTATTACCTGCACCACTTCATCTCCACCACCACAACTGCTGCTCCACTCCTCCAGGTGATGCTGACTATTTACACACAATAACAGCTGAAAACTGCCTCATCTCTCTAACCCAAGGCGAGTGTTGTTTCTCACACATGGTAGCGTGGTGACCAGTCTTCACCCAGGGACAGTTAACTTCATTTTTGAGATTTTATTAATATTTATTATTCTTTATGGTAAATTTTAAAGTTCATTTTAATCATGTTAATTTTTGCACTGTTTTTCTTTCGTTACCTTCGTCATTTCACCTCATTTAATACTTTTCAATTCTTCTTATTATAATGTAATCGAAAACTTAGAAACATCTACCCCTCTTACAATTTTTATCCTTTGGGATGTTTTCCGAAGCATTTTAATCATACTGATTTTTGCACTTCCTTCATTATCTCCTTCATTTCTCTTGATGTTTTCCTACTGCTACCAACAGTATATATTCTATTTGGGAAACTTAAACATACACCTCTGCTACAAGGTGCAGCCACGTCAGGGCCTCCTGGGTTCATCTCTACTGAGTAGTAATTGTAAATGTAACATTCCGCAAGAGGGCTGTAGTAGAATACAGAGGCTATAGAGAGGGAGGATAGGTGAGAATTTGGGTAGTGAGGGCAGAACAGGTGGTGGTGTGAACCTATGAAAAACAAACTCACTCACTCACACACACACACACACACACACACACACACACACACACACACACACACACACACAGAAACAGCAAGCAAGCAGAGAGGCAGGCAGGCATACCGGGAGGAAGGCAGGCATGAGCAGTAACAGGTCAGGTAGTGAGCTGTGGCAGGCTTGCTCACCACCCAACACACCCCTGCTCCCACATACAACACTCCCCATATATGCACACACTCATTACACACACTTATTCAGCAACTATCACATACCTCTGCAGAACTCAGCTAAGTAGTGTGCTCGTTGCACCTGAAAAACATTATAAATTACAGTAAATATTGATGAGGAAAGATTAGACGGACGAGGGTGTCGGTCTGATGGCGCCCTGACAGCTGATGACGTCACAAGTACCGTTATATACGTACTTAATTTGATTTTGAAAATCGCATTTTGAAATATTGCACCCAGACTGGATTGCTTTACATATTCTAATTTGCCATATACTTTAACTAGTACATGGAATATCAAAACATTTCAAGCCTCAGCAATAATAGAGAAATTTCAAACGAATGATATTAAAAAATGTTGGAACTTTGAAATTCTTAAAAACAATAATAAACCCACAAACCTAACTTAAAGCGAAGCCAAACCACTTCAAAAAAATCTGAATTATTTTTACAAACAATTTAAAGTGAGCTATAAGCTCAAATAAACAAAAACAATATTAATAAAACGTTGAAAAACACACTTTTAACGGGGCTACAGATAATTTTAAAGGCCGCATATTTACTTGAACAGCAATTTAAAACACTTTAAAATTGATGCCCGATTTTTTTAAGCAATAAAAACACAATAATAAGCTTAAATAAAGAAAAGTACTTGACAGGGTATGAAAAAATGCACCAAGAAACGACACTTATATATATATAAAATGCCTGGAAAATCAACATATTTCATCATATACAATTGAGAAAAACACTTAAAAAATAACGAAATATTTTTAGAAACCATAAAAAGTTACTTAGAAGCCGAAATAATATAGTAAGCAAAAATATAAAATAATCTGAATATCGACAGGATCCAACAGGCATATCCATCATGGCGGCGGTCCCGGTAGAGAAGGCAGCTGTCAGTCAGCCTCACTTAATTAAGCCTTCATCACACCAAAACCAGACAATAGCGGTTATATACGACCAACGGATATGAAAGGAGAGCCATGTGGCTCCACTTATTGAAAGGATTGGCTTATAATAAGTAAGAGATGTAGCAAATAATGGTGGATATATAAGGAAAGCCAACCTTCACTTCAGCTGATAAGATGAATATTGGTAGTTTTTAATTTTCTGTTGTGGTAAATTCATGGGTATTTTGTCCTGGAACGTTAGCAGGACCGTGGAATATTGACTGATATATGCAAATGTATTCTTAACGAGGAGAAAATATGTGAAATATGAGCCTTCAAAAAAAATAAAATAAAAAAAATAACGTTTGACGAAAATTTCGCAAAAAAAAAAAAAAAAAAAAAAAACGGACACTAACGTAATTTTACCCTCCTATTTCGTTGTTGTGCATGACATGGAGTTCTCATAAAGAGCAACACTTTTCTGAACAAAAGAAAATGAGTAAAGTCTGCCAGGTGGACAAGTGGTGAGTGGGTCACTTACCAGTATTATGAGCCTTCCTGGCTCTCCTGAGCAGATCCAGGCACCTCCCGGGAGGCACTACGCCTGCACCAGCACACACAGGCACCCATGGCACGCTTCACTGTCTTGTTGAGAGAAAATCCAGGTTAAATAAGGAAGCTGCACACAGCGCCCTTAAACACCACAGCTCCCTGTCTGACGTGTACTGACCCTCCTCTGCTAGCAAGCACTACGTACCCAAAAATCCACAAGTTACATTTTCCGCTTATAATAATGTCCACCAACGTCTCTCATAGTATGCTATTGTAATACAAAATAAAGTAAGTGAAATATAATGAAGTATGAATTTGTAAAATTAAATTATAAGCCATTATAATTGTAATTGTCAAAATATCTACATCTCTAATTTAAGCGCCAAAATTGAAATGATCATGGCGGTGTTTACACTCTATACCTCTTCACTTATTGTATGACGATCTGTGAAGTTAATGAAAAGCTTGTGTGATTTCAAGGCTCTTTTTATTATCGAACGTTTATTTGTCTTGAACAAAATAAGGTAGACTCATTAAAATATCTATATAACTTTGTCTCCTAAAGGTTAATGTACGTTTTGTCAAGGTGTATAAAATGTTACTGGGCCCTCCATTATATATATATATATATATATATATATATATATATATATATATATATATATATATATATATATATATATATATATATATATATATATATATATATATATATATATATATATATATATATATATATATATATATATATATATATATATATATATATATATATATATATATATATATATATATATATATATATATATACACATTTTTTTTTTCTAAATTTCTGTATTATATTATTTATTTAATTATTCGTCTCTATTCTTTCTTTTTCACTCATAATTTGTTCTCTATTATATTAATTTGGTCTTTCTCTCTCATACTTACAACTTTAATGGATATACAACTGCCTGAAGCACAATTTCTGTAGATTTTCTGAGCCTATTAAATTGTGTAGCATATGGTAATAATTCGGAATCTCCTGAGATCCATAAGAATCTCAGTAGATCTCCTGATGTTTCGGTAAATTTGGCGATACTTGCATAATAGTGATTGTTATCAAGTATTGCGATAATGGCAAGAACAAAATGAGTCAAGAATTACTTAAAAGTGCGATAACATCAGGAGACACAGATAAAACCGTATTATTACATATTTAGGTTAAGGGAAATAAATGTATTCACGAAATAATATCAATTCTTTATTGTTTGTTTGGTGACAGAAGGCGAGACCTGTGACCCACAAGATCAATCAACACGTCACACTCACCAGGACAGTTTTCCACAGTAAAGAAGCAAGACCATATCTCCCGTTTTTTTTGTCAGTAGCAGCACTAACCAATGACTCCCAAACCCAAAGGATTTAAAAGGTGAGAATGGAAATGAAAAAAAAAAAATATGATAGTGAATAAATAAATAATAATAAATAATGCATATGATAAACATATCCATCACACCATGAGGTCCAGAGAGAGCAACACACAAGCAGGGACTGGGGCACCTTGCACACATCACATCAGTCTCCATACACTACACCAGAAGGCTGACAATCCCACACCATGACGCCCAGACAGAGCAACACACACTGTTACACACACACACAGGGATTGGGGTACCTTGCGAAAATCACATCCATCTCCATGCACTACACCAGCATCCCTTTAATAATGAAAAAAAAAATATGATAATAGTAAATAAAAAAATAAAGAAAATAATACATATGATAAATTGTCTTAAATTATCTATCCATCTCCAAACACTATACCAGCAGGATGGTAATCCCATACCATGAGGCCCAGACAGAGCACCACACACTGCTAAACATATCCAGGGACTGAGGCACCCTGCACACATCAAATCCATCTCCAAACACTACACTAGCAGGATGACAATCACACACCATGAAGCACAGACAGAGCAACACACACTACTACACACACACAGGGACTGGGGCACCTTGCACACATCACATCCATCTCCAACCACTACACCAGCAGGATGACAATCCCACACCGTGAGGCCCAGAAAGAGCAACACACACTGCTACACACATCCAGGGACAGAGGCAACCAGCACACATCACATCCATCTCCATACACTATACCACCAGCCTGCCAATCTCACACCATGAGGCCCAGACAGAGCAACAAACACACTGCTACACACAGAGGGACTGGGACACCCTGCGCATATCAATTCCATCTCCAAATGCTACACCAATAGGCTGAGAATCCCACACCATGAGGCCAAGACAGATCAACACAAACTGCGACACACACGCAGGAACTGAGGCACCTTGCACACATCACATCAATCTCCAAACACTACACCAGCAGGCTGACCACGGGACAACCTTTGCGTCCGAGTGCTTGGCACTCACTGTCAAGGATCCCAGAAATTTTTGGAATTACTTTAGATTATGAGGAAAGTTACCTTAGATTCAAAGACTCCACCTGAGATTTCATTCTATGTTACTAAAGAATTAATTCAAATGCATAATATTTTTTTAGTTTCTCTTGAACACCACCAACAGAAAAGTAGAACAAAAAAATAGAAATAACTCAATAAAAAAAAAAAAAAAAAAAAATATATATATATATATATATATATATATATATATATATATATATATATATATATATATATATATATATATATATATATATATATATATATATATATATATATATATATATATATGAAAAAAAAATAAATAAATAAACAGACTTCTTTTTAAACACACTTCACAAAACTTCCCATGAAAGAAAATATATAAATCAATAAAACTAAATGAATAAAATTAATAAATAAAAAGACAGACAATACAACCAAAACTTACCTACCTTTACCATGACAAATAAATAAATCAACAAAGAAACAAAGCCAAAAACAATCTACCTTTACAATGATTACTTCTCTCACACACATTCATGGTCTGCTTGGCGAATGTCTTGGCTTTGTTGAACGTCCCCTGCACCTGCTCGTACATCCTGCTGAGGTACCCCTACACCAGGGGTTCTTAACCGGGGGTATCCATACCCCTTGGGGATATGGGAACCAAAGGCTGGGGGTCTGGGACTCGATTTCTGGGACTAAAAACTTGCACATTTATGTTCTGTTCTTTATTTTATTTATTTATTATTTTTTTTGTATAATAAAACGGAATTATAACTTTATTAATTTTGCTTTCAGTAAAAAAATAATAAAATTATCAATGGTTATGTTTTTTCCTAGTAATCCGTATCTAAAGTACAGTAAATTCAAGCGATTGAAATACTCGTATCTGGAAGACATACTGGCAAATAATAGGATTGGTGATAATTATTTGAACAGTCAAGTGAAGGGGGTATGGGACCATATTCGACAATCCACTGGGGGTATGGAACCATCAAAAGGTTAAGAACACCTGCCCTACACGAAGCCCTTCCAGCACCTCTCCACCTTCACCGTCACCCCTTCCTTCACCATCAGATTCTTGTTCCTGGTACAGCCGTGTCAGGAATACGTCAGCTGGCATCATATTAAACATGGAATGATGTCGCTGCTGGACCATGGAGTACGGGGGGGGTGGGGGGGAGGCAGATGGGGATAAGGCAGTCTGGAAAGGTTTGGTTGTTATTATTATTATTTCTATAGAAAGTAAAATTTAATTACCGTTTCTTAGTAAATATAATAAAATTAAATAGGATAAAAATAAAACATATTATTAAGAATACCAGATCTCTCTCTCTCTCTCTCTCTCTCTCTCTCAGCTTCTCCCATAACACACAAATAAAAAATAACATCCATACAAAAGGAATATATATGTATGTCAGAGAATAATAATAAAAATAAGTAAATAAACAAATAAAAATGAAATACATTATCAATAATACCAGGTCTCTCTCTCTCTCTCTCTCTCTCTCTCTCTCAGCTTCTCCCATAACACACACAAACACAAAAAAATAAGATACATAGAAAATGAATACATATGTATACCTGAGAATAGTAATAAAGATTAAATAAATATATAAAGAAAGTACCTAAAAAAGGATATATATATATATATATATATATATATATATATATATATATATATATATATATATATATATATATATATATATATATATATATATATATATATATATCTTCTTAAGTATATATGAACAACTTAACACCTAACTTAAATCTTTATTTATTTATTATTTTTTTTAATTAAGCGAAAACTTAAAATAACTAAGTATTAAGATTCCCGTAAGGGTGAAACCTGCCCAGGCTCGCACAGATAAGGCAGCCGTCCAGGACTGACTCTCAAACAGACGGATGGGGAAGGTGTCATGTGGGAATGCATCAGTTCATTAAAGTTTTACTTTTTTTTTTTTTTTTTGCATTAATAAATTGATATGTATTGCATGATATTCTACAACCTCAGTTCTATCTCACATATAAGTATTAACCTCGGGAGAGGAGGCTAAGCTTATCTCCATATTATCCAGGAAGGGGAAGAAGGAAAGAAGAGAAGTAAAGATGAAGACAATGTTAGGTCAGGTGAGGTGAGGCGAGGTTGGGTCAGGTTAGGTTGGGTAAGGTGAATACTCAAGTTGAAAAGTAATAAAGTGATCAGTAAGGTCAGCAAATATAGATAGTTGTTTTCAATTTCTTGAAACAAGACTTGTGATGTTCTGCAGTTCAAGTCTGACTGAACATTTTGCTTCGCCTGCCAGCAATCCGCCACCTCAAAATGTACCTCCACTTACCTTGGGTTTGGTACTCCTACAAATGGACGTCCAGGTAACATTGGCTCGCGTTGTACCTTACATAGAGCTTCGCCAGGCGCTGTCATGCTGAGCCCCACAACTACAATACTGAAATAAACCAACAAATAAAATCACACACACAAGCACAACTAGATGGTACAAATTTCCCCTCCTATTACCTGACACCACTTCAACTCCACCACCACTACTGTTGCTCCACTCCTCCCATCACTCCGGCAGGTGATGCTGACTATTTATACACAATAACACCTGAAAACCGCCTCATTTCTCTAAGCCTAGGCAAGTGCTAATGCTCACACACATGACTGGGCGGCAGCCATCTTTCACCCAGGGACAGTTAACTCCATTTTTCAGATTATACTAATATTTATCGTTCTTTCTGGTATATTAAAAAAAAATTATTTTAATTATGTTAAATTTTGCACTGTTTTTCGTTCGTTATCTTCGTCATTTCTCTCCACTTAATAATCTGCCAATTCTTCTTATTATATTGTAATCGAAAAACTTAGAAACATGTACCACTCTAGCAATTTTTTCCCTTTGGATTTTTTTTTAAACATTTTAATCATACTGATTTTTGCACTTCCTTCTTTAACTCCTTCATTTCTCCTAATGTCCTCTTCCTACTGCTACCAACAGTATATATTGTATTTCAGAAACTTAAACATACACCTCTTCTACAAGATGATGCCATGTCAAGGCCTGCTGGGTTTATCTCTACTGGGTAGTAATTGTAAATGTAACATTCCGCAAGAGGGTTGTACTAGAATACAGAGGCTATAGAGAGGGAGGATAGGTGAGAATTTGGGTAGTGAGGGCAGAACAGGTGGTGGTGTGAACCTATGAAAAACTCATTCACTCACTCACTCACTCACTCACACACACACACACACACACACACACACACAGAAACAACAAGCAGACAGAGAGGCAGGTAGGCGGGCAGGCAGGCAGGCATGATCAATAACAGGTCAGGTAGTGAGCTGTGGCAGGCTTGCTCACCACCCAACACACCCCTGCTCCCACACACAACACTCCCCATATATGCACACACTCATTACACACACTTATTCAGCAACTACCACATACCTATGCACAACTCAGCTAAGTAGTGTGCTCGTTGCACCTGAAAAACATTATAAATTACACTAAATATTGATGAGGAAAGATTGGAAGGACGAGGGTGTCGGTCTGATGGCGCCCTGCCGGCTGATGACGTCACAAGTACCGTTAAATACGTACTTAATTTCATTTTGAAAATCGCATTTTGAAATACTGCACCCAGACTGGATTGCTTTACATATTCTAATTTCCCATATACTTTAACTAGTACATGGAATATCAAAACATTTCAAGCCTCAGCAATAATAGAGAAATTTCAAACGAATGATATTAAAAAATGTTGGAACTTTGAAATTCTTAAAATCAATATTAAACCCACAAACCTAACTTAAAGCGAAGCCAAACCACTTCAAAAAAATCTGAATTATTTTTACAAACAATTTAAAGTGAGCTATAAGCTCAAACAAAGAAATTCAATATTAATAAAACGTTGAAAAACACACTTTTAACGGGGCTACAGATAATTTTAAAGGCCGCATATTTACTTCAACCGCAATTTAAAACACTTTAAAATTGATGCCCGATTTTTTAAGCAATAAAAACTCAATAATAAGCTTAAATAAAGAAAAGTACTTGACAGGGTATGGAAAAATGCACCAGGAAACGACCCTCATATATGTATAAAATGCCTGGAAAATCAACATATTTCATTATATACAATTGAGAAAAACACTTCAAAAATAACGAAATATTTTTAGAAACCATAAAAAGTTACTTAGAAGCCAAAATAATATAGTAAGCAAAAATATAAAATAATCTGAATATCGACAGGATCCAACAGGCATATCCATCATGGCGGCGGTCCCGGTAGAGAAGGCAGCTGTCAGTCAGCCTCACTTAATTAAGCCTTCATCACACCAAAACCAGACTATAGCGGTTACATACGACCAGCGGATATGAAAGCACAGCCATGTGGCTCCACTTAGCGAAAGGATTGGCTTATAATAAGTAAGAGATGTAGCAAATAATGTTGGATATATAAGGAAAGCCAGCCTTCACTTCAGCTGATAAGATGAATTTTGGCAGTTTTTAATTTTCTGATGTGGTTAATTCATGGGTATTTTGTCCTGGAACGTTAGCAGGACCGTGGAATATTGACTCATATATGCAAATGTATTCTTAACGAAAAAATATGTGAAATATGAGTCTTCAAAAATAAAAAAAATAATAAAATAAATAACGTTTGACGAAAATTTCGCAAAAAAAAAAAAAAAAAAAAACGGACACTAACGTAATTTTACCCTCCTATTTCGTTGTTGAGCATGACATGGAGTTCTCATAAAGAGCAACACTTTTCTGAACAAAAGAAAATGAGTAAAGTCTGCCAGGTGGACAAGTGGTGAGTGGGTCACTTACCAGTATTATGAGCCTTCCTGGCTCTCCTGAGCAGATCCAGGCACCTCCCGGGAGGCACTACGCCTGCACCAGCACACACAGGCACCCATGGCACGCTTCACTGTCTTGTTGAGAGAAAATCCAGGTTAAATAAGGAAGCTGCACACAGCGCCCTTAAACACCACAGCTCCCTGTCTGACGTGTACTGACCCTCCTCTGCTAGCAAGCACTACGTACCCAAAAATCCACAAGTTACATTTTCCGCTTATAATAATGTCCACCAACGTATGCTATTGTAATACAAAATAAAGTAAGTGAAATATAATGAAGTATGAATTTGTAAAATTAAATTATAAGCCATTATAATTGTAATTGTCAAAATATCTACATCTCTAATTTAAGCGCCAAAATTGAAATGGTCATGGCGGTGTTTACACTCTATACCTCTTCACTTATTGTATGACGATCTGTGAAGTTAATGAAAAGCTTGTGTGATTTCAAGGCTCTTTTTATTATCGAACGTTTATTTGTCTTGAACAAAATAAGGTAGACTCATTAAAATATCTATATAACTTTGTCTCCTAAAGGTTAATGTACGTTTTGTGTCAAAGTGTATAAAATGTTACTGGGCCCTCCAATAAATATACATATATATATATATTTTTTTTCTTAATAATTTGTTCGGTATTATATTATGTATTTATTTAATTCTTCGTCTCTATTCTTTCTTTTTCACTCATAATTTGTTCTCTTGTATTAATTTGGTCTTTCTCTCTTAGACTTACAACTTTAATGGATATACAACTGCCTGAAGCACAATTTCTGTAGATTTTCTGAGCCTATTAAATTGTGTAGCATATGGTAATAATTCGGAATCTCCTGAGATCCATAAGAATCTCAGTAGATCTCCTGATGTTTCGGTAAATTTGGCGATACTTGCATAATAGTGATTGTTATCAAGTATTGCGATAATGGCAAGAACAAAATGAATCAAGAATTACCCAAAAGTGCGATAACATCAGGAGACACAGATAAAACCGTATTATTACATATTTAGGTTAAAGGAAATAAATGTATTCACGAAATAATATCAATTCTTTATTGTTTGTTTGGTGACAGAAGGCGAGACCTGTGACCCACAAGATCAATCAGCACGTCACACTCACAAGGACAGTTTTCCACAGTAAAGAAACAAGACCATATCTCCCGTTTTTTTTGTCAGTAGAAGCACTAACTACTGAGTCCCAAACACAAAGGATTGAAAAGGTGAGAATGGAAATGTACTCCCCTTTAAAAATGAAAAAAATTATGATAGTAAATAAATAAATAATAATAAATAATGCATATGATAAACATATCCATCTCCAAACACTACTACACTACACCAGCAGGATGGCAATCCCACACCATGAGGCCCAGAGAGAGCAACACACAAGCAGGGACTGGGGCACCTTGCACACATCACATCAGTCTCCATACACTACACCAGAAGGCTGACAATCCCACACCATGAGGCCCAGACAGATTACACACACACAGGGATTGGGGTACCTTGCAAACATCACATCCATCTTAATGCACTACACCAGCATCCCTTTAATAATTAAAAAATAAATATGATAATAGTAAATAAAAAAATAAAGAAAATAATGCATATGATAAACAGTCTTGAATTATGTATCCATCTCCAAACACTATACCAGCAGGCTGGTAATCCCATACCATGAGGCCCAGACAGAGCACCACACACTGCTAAACATATCCAGGGACTGAGGCACCCTGCACACATCAAATCCATCTCCAAACACTACACTAGCAGGATGACAATCACACACCATGAAGCACAGACAGAGCAACACACACTACTACACACACACAGGGACTGGGGCACCTTGCACACATCACATCCATCTCCAACCACTACACCAGCAGGATGACAATCCCACACCGTGAGGCCCAGAAAGAGCAACACACACTGCTACACACATCCAGGGACAGAGGCAACCAGCACACATCACATCCATCTCCATACACTATACCACCAGCCTGGCAATCTCACACCATGAGGCCCAGACAGAGCAACACACACTGCTAAACACATCCAGGGACTGGGACACCCTGCACACATCACATCCATCTCCAAACAGTACCCTAGCAGGCTGAGAATCCCGGACCATGAGGCCCAGACAGAGAAACACACACTGCTACACACACTCAGGGACTGGAGCACCTCGCACACATCACATTCATCTCCAAACACAACACCAAAAGGCTGACAATCCCACACCACGAGGCCCAGACAGAGCAACACACACTGCTACACACATCCAGGGACAGAGGGTCCAAGCACACATCACATCTATCTCCAAACACTACACCAGCAGGCTGGCAATCCCACACCATGAGGCCCAGACAGAGCACCACATATTGCTACATACATCCAGGGACTGGGGCACTCTGTACACATCACCTCCATCTCCATACACTATACCAGCAGGCTGGCAATCCCACACCAGGAGTCCCAGACAGAGCACCACACACTGCTAAACACATCCAGGGACTGAGACACACTACACACATCACATCCATCTCCAAACACTACACCAGCAGGCTGACAATCCCACACCATGAGGCCCAGACAGAGCAACACACACTGCTACACATACGCAGGGACTGGGGGACCTTGCACACATCAAATCCATCTCCAGACACTACACCAGCAGGCTGACAATCCCACACCATGAGGCCCAGACAGACCAACACACACTGCTACACACGTGCAGGGACTGGGGCACCCTACACACATCACATCCATCTCCATACACTACACCAGAAGGCTGGCAATCCAACGTCATGAAACCCAGATAGAGCAAGACGCACTATTACACACATGCAGGGACTGAGGCACCTTGCACACATCACTCACACTCCCTTACACACACTCGCACTCACCATCACCTGAAACACACATAAACGGGATATTCGGTTCTGCACACAGCTTGTTAACAAACATTAGGGTGGTGTTTAACTATTTTAGAAAAGAAATGATGAAGAAAATTATAGCAAGCATGATACGTTTTAAACTGGAATACACAGCAATAGTTTGGGCTCCCCATACAAGTAAAAATATATGGAAACTAAAAAACAATACAGAGGACAGCAACAAAGATGGCACCAGAATTGCAAGACCTAAGCTATGAAAAAAGATTTGAAGAGATGTGATAATCAACACTATAAAAGAGAGGAGAAAGAGGAGACATGATAACAATGTACAAATTAGTAAACAATACAGAAAAAATAGACCAAAATGACTTGGTACCCTAGACGGAGAAGGAAGACAGACAGACGAGGGGGCAAGAAAAGAAAATAAAGAAGAGCGGATGTTCAAGAGACATCAAGAAATACAGCTTTCTGTATTGAACTACTAAAATCTGGAATAATTTGAAGGAAGAGGTAGTTGTGGCCAACAGTATATACAGGTTGAAATAGAAAGTGGATGAGCTTTGGCTTGTATCCTGCACAATACAACTAGTTAAATACACACACACACAATACTCGTCTTGCGAGGTAAAAGTGACCCTATCTTTTGCTGGATAGGATGCCTTCTGCCTCCACCGTTCGCCTCCTATCCCCACTCGGGCCTCTGCTCTGCCATGCTGCTGCTGCTGCTGGTGCTGCTCTTCACCTCTGGCAAAAAAAGGTGTGTGTCAGTTTATGATGAAGGTTGGTCTCCTGTGGTGAAGGAGACATGATGATGATGATGATGATGGGAAGTAGGAGAGAAGAAGGAAAGAAGGGGAGTATGGAGATAACCTTAGCCTTTTCTCCTGAGTTTATACTTACATGTCAGACAGAATTAAGGTTGTACAATGTCATGCAATATATCTCAACCTTAACAAACTTGTTTAAGCAAATCAAACAAGCAAGGCAAAAGGTTAATGAAGTATCCCCATGGGACACCCTCCCCGTATGAGTGCTTAACACTCACTGCCAAGAGTCCCAGATATTTTTGGAATTACCTTAGATTATGAGGAAAGTTACCCTACATTCAAAGACTCTACCTCATATTTCATTCTATGTTACTAAAGAATTAATTCAAATACATATTTTTTTTCTTTCCCTTGAAACACCACCAACAGAAAAGTAGAACAAAAAACTAGAAATAACTCAAACATCTAATATATATATATATATATATATATATATATATATATATATATATATATATATATATATATATATATATATATATATATATATAAACAGACTTCCTTTAAAACACACGTCACAAAACTTCCCATATAAGAAAATAAATAAACCAGTAAAACTAAATAAATAAAATGAATAAATAAATAGACAGACAATAAAATGAAAACTTACCAACATTTACAAATGACAAATAAATACATCAACAAAGAAACAAAACCAAAAGCAACCTACCTTTACAATGATTACTTCTCTCACACTCATAGATGGTTTGCTTGGCGAATGTCTTGGCTTTGCTGAACATCATTTGCACCTGCTCATACACCCTGTCGAGGTACTCCTACACGAAGCCCCTCCGACACCCCTCCACCTTCACCATCACCCCTACCTTCACCATCTGACTCTTGCTCCTGCTCTCTGCCTCCTGTTACGGCCGTGTCAGGAATACGTCAGCCAGCGTCATGTAGTTCATGAAATGGGGTTGCTGCCGGGCCATGGTGTCCGGGTCAGATATAGAGGGAAGGCAAGAAGGAGGAGACGGTCTGGAATGGTTTGGTTGTTATTATTATTGTTTCAGTACAAAGTATAGTTTAATTACTGTTTCTTAGTAAATATAATAAAATCAAATATATATATATATATATATATATATATATATATATATATATATATATATATATATATATATATATATATATATATATATATATATATATATATATATATATATATATATATATATATATATATATATATATATATATATATATATATATATATATATATATATATATATGAATCTTCTTAAGTATACATTGACCCCTTAACATCTAACTTAAACCTTTATTTATTTATTTGTTTTTTTTTAAATTAAGCAAACACTTAAAATAACAAAGTATTCTGATTCCTGTAACAGTTAAACCCGTCCTGGCCTGCACAGCTCAGGGAGCCGGTCAGGACTGACCCTCAAGCAGATGGATTGGGAAGGTGTCATGTGGAGATGCGTCAATTCATTAAACTTTTACCTTTTTTTTTTTTCTACATTAATAAATTGATATGTATTGTATGATATTCTACAAACTTAATTCTATCTGACATGTAAGTATTAACCTCGGAAGAGGAGGCTAAGGTTATCTCCATATTATCTGGGAAGGGGAAGAAGGAAAGAAGAGAAGTAAAGATGAAGACAATGTTAGGTCAGGTGAGGTGAGGCGAGGTTGCGTCAGGTTAGGTTAGGTAAGGTGAACACTCAAGTTGAACAGGTAATAAAGTAATCAGTAAGGTCAGCAAATATAGATGCTTGTTTTCAGTTTCTTCAAACAAGACTTGTGGTGTTCTGCAGTTCAAGTCTGACAGAACATTTTGCTTCGCCTGCCAGCAATCCGTCCCCTTAAAACGTACCTCCACTTACCTTGGGTTTGGTACTCCTACAAATGGACGTCCAGGTAACATTGGCTCGTGTTGTAGCTTACATACAGCTTCGCCAGGCGCTGTGTCATGCCGAGTCCAAAACTTCAACACTGAAATAATTCAACAAATAAAGTCACACTTATTTTCTACTGATGCTGAGAGAAGCACAACTAGGTGGTACAAATTTCCCCTCCTATTACCTGCACCACTTCATCTCCACCACCACAACTGCTGCTCCACTCCTCCAGGTGATGCTGACTATTTACACACAATAACAGCTGAAAACTGCCTCATCTCTCTAACCCAAGGCGAGTGTTGTTCCTCACACATGGTAGCGTGGTGACCAGTCTTCACCCAGGGACAGTTAACTTCATTTTTGAGATTTTATTAATATTTATTATTCTTTATGGTAAATTTTAAAGTTCATTTTAATCATGTTAATTTTTGCACTGTTTTTCTTTCGTTACCTTCGTCATTTCACCTCATTTAATACTTTTCAATTCTTCTTATGTAATCGAAAACTTAGAAACATCTACCCCTCTTACAATTTTTATCCTTTGGGATGTTTTCCGAAGCATTTTAATCATACTGATTTTTGCACTTCCTTCATTATCTCCTTCATTTCTCCTGATGTTTTCCTACTGCTACCAACAGTATATATTCTATTTGGGAAACTTAAACATACACCTCTGCTACAAGGTGCAGCCACGTCAGGGCCTCCTGGGTTCATCTCTACTGAGTAGTAATTGTAAATGTAACATTCCGCAAGAGGGCTGTAGTAGAATACAGAGGCTATAGAGAGGGAGGATAGGTGAGAATTTGGGTAGTGAGGGCAGAACAGGTGGTGGTGTGAACCTATGAAAAACAAACTCACTCACTCACACACACACACACACACACACACACACACACACACACACACACACACAGAAACAGCAAGCAAGCAGAGAGGCAGGCAGGCATACCGGGAGGAAGGCAGGCATGAGCAGTAACAGGTCAGGTAGTGAGCTGTGGCAGGCTTGCTCACCACCCAACACACCCCTGCTCCCACACACAACACTCCCCATATATGCACACACTCATTACACACACTTATTCAGCAACTATCACATACCTCTGCAGAACTCAGCTAAGTAGTGTGCTCGTTGCACCTGAAAAACATTATAAATTACAGTAAATATTGATGAGGAAAGATTAGACGGACGAGGGTGTCGGTCTGATGGCGCCCTGACAGCTGATGACGTCACAAGTACCGTTATATACGTACTTAATTTGATTTTGAAAATCGCATTTTGAAATATTGCACCCAGACTGGATTGCTTTACATATTCTAATTTGCCATATACTTTAACTAGTACATGGAATATCAAAACATTTCAAGCCTCAGCAATAATAGAGAAATTTCAAACGAATGATATTAAAAAATGTTGGAACTTTGAAATTCTTAAAAACAATAATAAACCCACAAACCTAATTTAAAGCGAAGCCAAACCACTTCAAAAAAATCTGAATTATTTTTACAAACAATTTAAAGTGAGCTATAAGCTCAAATAAATAAAATCAATATTAATAAAACGTTGAAAAACACACTTTTAACGGGGCTACAGATAATTTTAAAGGCCGCATATTTACTTGAACAGCAATTTAAAACACTTTAAAATTGATGCCCGATTTTTTTAAGCAATAAAAACACAATAATAAGCTTAAATAAAGAAAAGTACTTGACAGGGTATGAAAAAATGCACCAAGAAACGACACTTATATATATATATATATAAAATGCCTGGAAAATCAACATATTTCATCATATACAATTGAGAAAAACACTTAAAAAATAACGAAATATTTTTAGAAACCATAAAAAGTTACTTAGAAGCCGAAATAATATAGTAAGCAAAAATATAAAATAATCTGAATATCGACAGGATCCAACAGGCATATCCATCATGGCGGCGGTCCCGGTAGAGAAGGCAGCTGTCAGTCAGCCTCACTTAATTAAGCCTTCATCACACCAAAACCAGACAATAGCGGTTATATACGACCAACGGATATGAAAGGAGAGCCATGTGGCTCCACTTATTGAAAGGATTGGCTTATAATAAGTAAGAGATGTAGCAAATATTGGTGGATATATAAGGAAAGCCAACCTTCACTTCAGCTGATAAGATGAATATTGGTAGTTTTTAATTTTCTGTTGTGGTAAATTCATGGGTATTTTGTCCTGGAACGTTAGCAGGACCGTGGAATATTGACTGATATATGCAAATGTATTCTTAACGAGGAGAAAATATGTGAAATATGAGCCTTCAAAAAAATAAAAAATAAAAAAAATAACGTTTGACGAAAATTTCGCAAAAAAAAAAAAAAAAAAAAAAAAACGGACACTAACGTAATTTTACCCTCCTATTTCGTTGTTGTGCATGACATGGAGTTCTCATAAAGAGCAACACTTTTCTGAACAAAAGAAAATGAGTAAAGTCTGCCAGGTGGACAAGTGGTGGGTGGGTCACTTACCAGTATTATGAGCCTTCCTGGCTCTCCTGAGCAGATCCAGGCACCTCCCGGGAGGCACTACGCCTGCACCAGCACACACAGGCACCCATGGCACGCTTCACTGTCTTGTTGAGAGAAAATCCAGGTTAAATAAGGAAGCTGCACACAGCGCCCTTAAACACCACAGCTCCCTGTCTGACGTGTACTGACCCTCCTCTGCTAGCAAGCACTACGTACCCAAAAATCCACAAGTTACATTTTCCGCTTATAATAATGTCCACCAACGTCTCTCATAGTATGCTATTGTAATACAAAATAAAGTAAGTGAAATATAATGAAGTATGAATTTGTAAAATTAAATTATAAGCCATTATAATTGTAATTGTCAAAATATCTACATCTCTAATTTAAGCGCCAAAATTGAAATGATCATGGCGGTGTTTACACTCTATACCTCTTCACTTATTGTATGACGATCTGTGAAGTTAATGAAAAGCTTGTGTGATTTCAAGGCTCTTTTTATTATCGAACGTTTATTTGTCTTGAACAAAATAAGGTAGACTCATTAAAATATCTATATAACTTTGTCTCCTAAAGGTTAATGTACGTTTTGTCAAGGTGTATAAAATGTTACTGGGCCCTCCATTATATATATATATATATATATATATATATATATATATATATATATATATATATATATATATATATATATATATATATATATATATATATATATATATATATATATATATATATATATATATATATATATATATATATATATATATATATATATATATATATATATATATATATATATATATATATATATACACATTTTTTTTTTCTAAATTTCTGTATTATATTATTTATTTAATTATTCGTCTCTATTCTTTCTTTTTCACTCATAATTTGTTCTCTATTATATTAATTTGGTCTTTCTCTCTCATACTTACAACTTTAATGGATATACAACTGCCTGAAGCACAATTTCTGTAGATTTTCTGAGCCTATTAAATTGTGTAGCATATGGTAATAATTCGGAATCTCCTGAGATCCATAAGAATCTCAGTAGATCTCCTGATGTTTCGGTAAATTTGGCGATACTTGCATAATAGTGATTGTTATCAAGTATTGCGATAATGGCAAGAACAAAATGAGTCAAGAATTACTTAAAAGTGCGATAACATCAGGAGACACAGATAAAACCGTATTATTACATATTTAGGTTAAGGGAAATAAATGTATTCACGAAATAATATCAATTCTTTATTGTTTGTTTGGTGACAGAAGGCGAGACCTGTGACCCACAAGATCAATCAACACGTCACACTCACCAGGACAGTTTTCCACAGTAAAGAAGCAAGACCATATCTCCCGTTTTTTTTGTCAGTAGCAGCACTAACCAATGACTCCCAAACCCAAAGGATTTAAAAGGTGAGAATGGAAATGAAAAAAAAAAAATATGATAGTGAATAAATAAATAATAATAAATAATGCATATGATAAACATATCCATCACACCATGAGGTCCAGAGAGAGCAACACACAAGCAGGGACTGGGGCACCTTGCACACATCACATCAGTCTCCATACACTACACCAGAAGGCTGACAATCCCACACCATGACGCCCAGACAGAGCAACACACACTGTTACACACACACAGGGATTGGGGTACCTTGCGAAAATCACATCCATCTCCATGCACTACACCAGCATCCCTTTAATAATGAAAAAAAAAATATGATAATAGTAAATAAAAAAATAAAGAAAATAATACATATGATAAATTGTCTTAAATTATCTATCCATCTCCAAACACTATACCAGCAGGATGGTAATCCCATACCATGAGGCCCAGACAGAGCACCACACACTGCTAAACATATCCAGGGACTGAGGCACCCTGCACACATCAAATCCATCTCCAAACACTACACTAGCAGGATGACAATCACACACCATGAAGCACAGACAGAGCAACACACACTACTACACACACACAGGGACTGGGGCACCTTGCACACATCACATCCATCTCCAACCACTACACCAGCAGGATGACAATCCCACACCGTGAGGCCCAGAAAGAGCAACACACACTGCTACACACATCCAGGGACAGAGGCAACCAGCACACATCACATCCATCTCCATACACTATACCACCAGCCTGCCAATCTCACACCATGAGGCCCAGACAGAGCAACAAACACACTGCTACACACAGAGGGACTGGGACACCCTGCGCATATCAATTCCATCTCCAAATGCTACACCAATAGGCTGAGAATCCCACACCATGAGGCCAAGACAGATCAACACAAACTGCGACACACACGCAGGAACTGAGGCACCTTGCACACATCACATCAATCTCCAAACACTACACCAGCAGGCTGACCACGGGACAACCTTTGCGTCCGAGTGCTTGGCACTCACTGTCAAGGATCCCAGAAATTTTTGGAATTACTTTAGATTATGAGGAAAGTTACCTTAGATTCAAAGACTCCACCTGAGATTTCATTCTATGTTACTAAAGAATTAATTCAAATGCATAATATTTTTTTAGTTTCTCTTGAACACCACCAACAGAAAAGTAGAACAAAAAAATAGAAATAACTCAATAAAAAAAAAAAAAAAAAATATATATATATATATATATATATATATATATATATATATATATATATATATATATATATATATATATATATATATATATATATATATATATATATATATATATATATATATATATATATATATATATATATATATATATATATATATATATATATATATATATATATATATATGAAAAAAAAATAAATAAATAAACAGACTTCTTTTTAAACACACTTCACAAAACTTCCCATGAAAGAAAATATATAAATCAATAAAACTAAATGAATAAAATTAATAAATAAAAAGACAGACAATACAACCAAAACTTACCTACCTTTACAATGACAAATAAATAAATCAACAAAGAAACAAAGCCAAAAACAATCTACCTTTACAATGATTACTTCTCTCACACACATTCATGGTCTGCTTGGCGAATGTCTTGGCTTTGTTGAACGTCCCCTGCACCTGCTCGTACATCCTGCTGAGGTACCCCTACACCAGGGGTTCTTAACCGGGGGTATCCATACCCCTTGGGGGTATGGGAACCAAAGGCTGGGGGTCTGGGACTCGATTTCTGGGACTAAAAACTTGCACATTTATGTTCTGTTCTTTATTTTATTTATTTATTTATTTTTTGTATAATAAAACGGAATTATAACTTTATTAATTTTGCTTTCAGTAAAAAAATAATAAAATTATCAATGGTTATGTTTTTTCCTAGTAATCCGTATCTAAAGTACAGTAAATTCAAGCGATTGAAATACTCGTATCTGGAAGACATACTGGCAAATAATAGGATTGGTGATAATTATTTGAACAGTCAAGTGAAGGGGGTATGGGACCATATTCGACAATCCACTGGGGGTATGGAACCATCAAAAGGTTAAGAACACCTGCCCTACACGAAGCCCTTCCAGCACCTCTCCACCTTCACCGTCACCCCTTCCTTCACCATCAGATTCTTGTTCCTGGTACAGCCGTGTCAGGAATACGTCAGCTGGCATCATATTAAACATGGAATGATGTCACTGCTGGGCCATGGAGTACGGGGGGAGTAGGGGGGAGGCAGATGGGGATAAGGCAGTCTGGAAAGGTTTGGTTGTTATTATTATTATTTCTATAGAAAGTAAAATTTAATTACCGTTTCTTAGTAAATATAATAAAATTAAATAGGATAAAAATAAAACATATTATTAAGAATACCAGATCTCTCTCTCTCTCTCTCTCTCTCTCTGAGCTTCTCCCATAACACACAAATAAAAAATAACATCCATACAAAAGGAATATATATGTATGTCAGAGAATAATAATAAAAATAAGTAAATAAACAAATAAAAATGAAATACATTATCAATAATACCAGGTCTCTCTCTCTCTCTCTCTCTCTCTCTCTCTCAGCTTCTCCCATAACACACACAAACACAAAAAAATAAGATACATAGAAAATGAATACATATGTATACCTGAGAATAGTAATAAAGATTAAATAAATATATAAAGAAAGTACCTAAAAAAGGATATATATATATATATATATATATATATATATATATATATATATATATATATATATATATATATATATATATATATATATATATATATATATATATATCTTCTTAAGTATATATGAACAACTTAACACCTAACTTAAATCTTTATTTATTTATTATTTTTTTTAATTAAGCGAAAACTTAAAATAACTAAGTATTAAGATTCCCGTAAGGGTGAAACCTGCCCAGGCTCGCACAGATAAGGCAGCCGTCCAGGACTGACTCTCAAACAGACGGATGGGGAAGGTGTCATGTGGGAATGCATCAGTTCATTAAAGTTTTACTTTTTTTTTTTTTTTTTTGCATTAATAAATTGATATGTATTGCATGATATTCTACAACCTCAGTTCTATCTCACATATAAGTATTAACCTCGGGAGAGGAGGCTAAGCTTATCTCCATATTATCCAGGAAGGGGAAGAAGGAAAGAAGAGAAGTAAAGATGAAGACAATGTTAGGTCAGGTGAGGTGAGGCGAGGTTGGGTCAGGTTAGGTTGGGTAAGGTGAATACTCAAGTTGAAAAGTAATAAAGTGATCAGTAAGGTCAGCAAATATAGATAGTTGTTTTCAATTTCTTGAAACAAGACTTGTGATGTTCTGCAGTTCAAGTCTGACTGAACATTTTGCTTCGCCTGCCAGCAATCCGCCACCTCAAAATGTACCTCCACTTACCTTGGGTTTGGTACTCCTACAAATGGACGTCCAGGTAACATTGGCTCGCGTTGTACCTTACATAGAGCTTCGCCAGGCGCTGTCATGCTGAGCCCCACAACTACAATACTGAAATAAACCAACAAATAAAATCACACACACAAGCACAACTAGATGGTACAAATTTCCCCTCCTATTACCTGACACCACTTCAACTCCACCACCACTACTGTTGCTCCACTCCTCCCATCACTCTGGCAGGTGATGCTGACTATTTATACACAATAACACCTGAAAACCGCCTCATTTCTCTAAGCCTAGGCAAGTGCTAATGCTCACACACATGACTGGGCGGCAGCCATCTTTCACCCAGGGACAGTTAACTCCATTTTTCAGATTATACTAATATTTATCGTTCTTTCTGGTATATTAAAAAAAAATTATTTTAATTATGTTAAATTTTGCACTGTTTTTCGTTCGTTATCTTCGTCATTTCTCTCCACTTAATAATCTGCCAATTCTTCTTATTATATTGTATTCGAAAAACTTAGAAACATGTACCACTCTAGCAATTTTTTCCCTTTGGATTTTTTTTTAAACATTTTAATCATACTGATTTTTGCACTTCCTTCTTTAACTCCTTCATTTCTCCTAATGTCCTCTTCCTACTGCTACCAACAGTATATATTGTATTTCAGAAACTTAAACATACACCTCTTCTACAAGATGATGCCATGTCAAGGCCTGCTGGGTTTATCTCTACTGGGTAGTAATTGTAAATGTAACATTCCGCAAGAGGGTTGTACTAGAATACAGAGGCTATAGAGAGGGAGGATAGGTGAGAATTTGGGTAGTGAGGGCAGAACAGGTGGTGGTGTGAACCTATGAAAAACTCACTCACTCACTCACTCACTCACTCACTCACTCACACACACACCACACACACACACACACACACACACAGAAACAACAAGCAGACAGAGAGGCAGGTAGGCGGGCAGGCAGGCAGGCATGATCAATAACAGGTCAGGTAGTGAGCTGTGGCAGGCTTGCTCACCACCCAACACACCCCTGCTCCCACACACAACACTCCCCATATATGCACACACTCATTACACACACTTATTCAGCAACTACAACATACCTATGCACAACTCAGCTAAGTAGTGTGCTCGTTGCACCTGAAAAACATTATAAATTACACTAAATATTGATGAGGAAAGATTGGAAGGACGAGGGTGTCGGTCTGATGGCGCCCTGCCGGCTGATGACGTCAGAAGTACCGTTAAATACGTACTTAATTTCATTTTGAAAATCGCATTTTGAAATATTGCACCCAGACTGGATTGCTTTACATATTCTAATTTCCCATATACTTTAACTAGTACATGGAATATCAAAACATTTCAAGCCTCAGCAATAATAGAGAAATTTCAAACGAATGATATTAAAAAATGTTGGAACTTTGAAATTCTTAAAAACAATAATAAACCCACAAACCTAACTTAAAGCAAAGCCAAACCACTTCAAAAAAATCTGAATTATTTTTACAAACAATTTAAAGTGAGCTATAAGCTCAAACAAAGAAATTCAATATTAATAAAACGTTGAAAAACACACTTTTAACGGGGCTACAGATAATTTTAAAGGCCGCATATTTACTTCAACCGCAATTTAAAACACTTTAAAATTGATGCCCGATTTTTTAAGCAATAAAAACTCAATAATAAGCTTAAATAAAGAAAAGTACTTGACAGGGTATGGAAAAATGCACCAGGAAACGACCCTCATATATGTATAAAATGCTTGGAAAATCAACATATTTCATTATATACAATTGAGAAAAACACTTCAAAAATAACGAAATATTTTTAGAAACCATAAAAAGTTACTTAGAAGCCAAAATAATATAGTAAGCAAAAATATAAAATAATCTGAATATCGACAGGATCCAACAGGCATATTCATCATGGCGGCGGTCCCGGTAGAGAAGGCAGCTGTCAGTCAGCCTCAATTAAGCCTTCATCACACCAAAACCAGACTATAGCGGTTACATACGACCAGCGGATATGAAAGCACAGTCATGTGGCTCCACTTAGCGAAAGGATTGGCTTATAATAAGTAAGAGATGTAGCAAATAATGTTGGATATATAAGGAAAGCCAGCCTTCACTTCAGCTGATAAGATGAATTTTGGCAGTTTTTAATTTACTGATGTGGTTAATTCATGGGTATTTTGTCCTGGAACGTTAGCAGGACCGTGGAATATTGACTCATATATGCAAATGTATTCTTAACGAAAAAATATGTGAAATATGAGTCTTCAAAAATAAAAAAAAAATAATAATAAATAACGTTTGACGAAAATTTCGCAAAAAAAAAAAAAAAAAAAAACGGACACTAACGTAATTTTACCCTCCTATTTCGTTGTTGAGCATGACATGGAGTTCTCATAAAGAGCAACACTTTTCTGAACAAAAGAAAATGAGTAAAGTCTGCCAGGTGGACAAGTGGTGAGTGGGTCACTTACCAGTATTATGAGCCTTCCTGGCTCTCATGAGCAGATCCAGGCACCTCCCGGGAGGCACTACGCCTGCACCAGCACACACAGGCACCCATGGCACGCTTCACTGTCTTGTTGAGAGAAAATCCAGGTTAAATAAGGAAGCTGCACACAGCGCCCTTAAACACCACAGCTCCCTGTCTGACGTGTACTGACCCTCCTCTGCTAGCAAGCACTACGTACCCAAAAATCCACAAGTTACATTTTCCGCTTATAATAATGTCCAACAACGTATGCTATTGTAATACAAAATAAAGAAAGTGAAATATAATGAAGTATGAATTTGTAAAATTAAATCATAAGTCATTATAATTGTAATTGTCAAAATATCTACATCTCTAATTTAAGCGCCAAAATTGAAATGGTCATGGCGGTGTTTACACTCTATACCTCTTCACTTATTGTATGACGATCTGTGAAGTTAATGAAAAGCTTGTGTGATTTCAAGGCTCTTTTTATTATCGAACGTTTATTTGTCTTGAACAAAATAAGGTAGACTCATTAAAATATCTATACAACTTTGTCTCCTAAAGGTTAATGTACGTTTTGTCAAGGTGTATAAAATGTTACTGGGCCCTCCATTATATATATATATATATATATATATATATATATATATATATATATATATATATATATATATATACACATTTTTTTTTTCTAAATTTCTGTATTATATTATTTTTAATTATTCGTCTCTATTCTTTCTTTTTCACTCATAATTTGTTCTCTATTATATTAATTTGGTCTTTCTCTCTGATACTTACAACTTTAATGGATATACAACTGCCTGAAGCACAATTTCTGTAGATTTTCTGAGCCTATTAAATTGTGTAGCATATGGTAATAATTCGGAATCTCCTGAGATCCATAAGAATCTCAGTAGATCTCCTGATGTTTCGGTAAATTTGGCGATACTTGCATAATAGTGATTGTTATCAAGTATTGCGATAATGGCAAGAACAAAATGAGTCAAGAATTACTTAAAAGTGCGATAACATCAGGAGACACAGATAAAACCGTATTATTACATATTTAGGTTAAGGGAAATAAATGTATTCACGAAATAATATCAATTCTTTATTGTTTGTTTGGTGACAGAAGGCGAGACCTGTGACCCACAAGATCAATCAACACGTCACACTCACCAGGACAGTT
Source organism: Scylla paramamosain (assembly GCF_035594125.1). Lineage (NCBI taxonomy): Eukaryota > Metazoa > Arthropoda > Malacostraca > Decapoda > Portunidae > Scylla > Scylla paramamosain. Next base: position 10,437,568 of record NC_087166.1, read on the forward strand.
TTCCACAGTAAAGAAGCAAGACCATATCTCCCGTTTTTTTTGTCAGTAGCAGCACTAACCAATGACTCCCAAACCCAAAGGATTTAAAAGGTGAGAATGGAAATGAAAAAAAAAAAAAAGATACTGAATAAATAAATAATAATAAATAATGCATATGATAAACATATCCATCACACCATGAGGTCCAGAGAGAGCAACACACAAGCAGGGACTGGGGCACCTTGCACACATCACATCAGTCTCCATACACTACACCAGAAGGCTGACAATCCCACACCATGACGCCCAGACAGAGCAACACACACTGTTACACACACACACAGGGATTGGGGTACCTTGCGAAAATCACATCCATCTCCATGCACTACACCAGCATCCCTTTAATAATGAAAAAAAAAATATGATAATAGTAAATAAAAAAATAAAGAAAATAATACATATGATAAATTGTCTTAAATTATCTATCCATCTCCAAACACTATACCAGCAGGATGGTAATCCCATACCATGAGGCCCAGACAGAGCACCACACACTGCTAAACATATCCAGGGACTGAGGCACCCTGCACACATCAAATCCATCTCCAAACACTACACTAGCAGGATGACAATCACACACCATGAAGCACAGACAGAGCAACACACACTACTACACACACACAGGGACTGGGGCACCTTGCACACATCACATCCATCTCCAACCACTACACCAGCAGGATGACAATCCCACACCGTGAGGCCCAGAAAGAGCAACACACACTGCTACACACATCCAGGGACAGAGGCAACCAGCACACATCACATCCATCTCCATACACTATATCACCAGCCTGCCAATCTCACACCATGAGGCCCAGACAGAGCAACAAACACACTGCTACACACAGAGGGACTGGGACACCCTGCGCATATCAATTCCATCTCCAAATGCTACACCAATAGGCTGAGAATCCCACACCATGAGGCCAAGACAGATCAACACAAACTACGACACACACGCAGGAACTGAGGCACCTTGCACACATCACATCAATCTCCAAACACTACACCAGCAGGCTGACCACGGGACAACCTTTGCGTCCGAGTGCTTGGCACTCACTGTCAAGGATCCCAGAAATTTTTGGAATTACTTTAGATTATGAGGAAAGTTACCTTAGATTCAAAGACTCCACCTGAGATTTCATTCTATGTTACTAAAGAATTAATTCAAATGCATAATATTTTTTTAGTTTCTCTTGAACACCACCAACAGAAAAGTAGAACAAAAAAATAGAAATAACTCAATAAAAAAAAAAAAAATATATATATATATATATATATATATATATATATATATATATATATATATATATATATATATATATATATATATATATATATATATATATATATGAAAAAAAATAAATAAATAAACAGACTTCTTTTTAAACACACTTCACAAAACTTCCCATGAAAGAAAATATATAAATCAATAAAACTAAATGAATAAAATTAATATATAAAAAGACGGACAATACAACCAAAACTTACCTACCTTTACCATGACAAATAAATAAATCAACAAAGAAACAAAGCCAAAAACAATCTACCTTTACAATGATTACTTCTCTCACACACATTCATGGTCTGCTTGGCGAATGTCTTGGCTTTGTTGAACGTCCCCTGCACCTGCTCGTACATCCTGCTGAGGTACCCCTACACCAGGGGTTCTTAACCGGGGGTATCCATACCCCTTGGGGATATGGGAACCAAAGGCTGGGGGTCTGGGACTCGATTTCTGGGACTAAAAACTTGCACATTTATGTTCTGTTCTTTATTTTATTTATTTATTATTTTTTTTGTATAATAAAACGGAATTATAACTTTATTAATTTTGCTTTCAGTAAAAAAATAATAAAATTATCAATGGTTATGTTTTTTCCTAGTAATCCGTATCTAAAGTACAGTAAATTCAAGCGATTGAAATACTCGTATCTGGAAGACATACTGGCAAATAATAGGATTGGTGATAATTATTTGAACAGTCAAGTGAAGGGGGTATGGGACCATATTCGACAATCCACTGGGGGTATGGAACCATCAAAAGGTTAAGAACACCTGCCCTACACGAAGCCCTTCCAGCACCTCTCCACCTTCACCGTCACCCCTTCCTTCACCATCAGATTCTTGTTCCTGGTACAGCCGTGTCAGGAATACGTCAGCTGGCATCATATTAAACATGGAATGATGTCGCTGCTGGACCATGGAGTACGGGGGGGGTGGGGGGGAGGCAGATGGGGATAAGGCAGTCTGGAAAGGTTTGGTTGTTATTATTATTATTTCTATAGAAAGTAAAATTTAATTACCGTTTCTTAGTAAATATAATAAAATTAAATAGGATAAAAATAAAACATATTATTAAGAATACCAGATCTCTCTCTCTCTCTCTCTCTCTCTCTCTCAGCTTCTCCCATAACACACAAATAAAAAATAACATCCATACAAAAGGAATATATATGTATGTCAGAGAATAATAATAAAAATAAGTAAATAAACAAATAAAAATGAAATACATTATCAACAATACCAGGTCTCTCTCTCTCTCTCTCTCTCTCTCTCTCTCTCTCTCTCTCTCTCTCTCTCTCTCTCTCTCTCTCTCTCTCAGCTTCTCCCATAACACACACAAACACAAACACAAAACAAACTTAAAATAACTAAGTATTAAGATTCCCGTAAGGGTGAAACCTGCCCAGGCTCGCACAGATAAGGCAGCCGTCCAGGACTGACTCTCAAACAGACGGATGGGGAAGGTGTCATGTGGGAATGCATCAGTTCATTAAAGTTTTACTTTTTTTTTTTTTTTTTGCATTAATAAATTGATATGTATTGCATGATATTCTACAACCTCAGTTCTATCTCACATATAAGTATTAACCTCGGGAGAGGAGGCTAAGCTTATCTCCATATTATCCAGGAAGGGGAAGAAGGAAAGAAGAGAAGTAAAGATGAAGACAATGTTAGGTCAGGTGAGGTGAGGCGAGGTTGGGTCAGGTTAGGTTGGGTAAGGTGAATACTCAAGTTGAAAAGTAATAAAGTGATCAGTAAGGTCAGCAAATATTGATAGTTGTTTTCAATTTCTTGAAACAAGACTTGTGATGTTCTGCAGTTCAAGTCTGACTGAACATTTTGCTTCGCCTGCCAGCAATCCGCCATCTCAAAATGTACCTCCACTTACCTTGGGTTTGGTACTCCTACAAATGGACGTCCAGGTAACATTGGCTCGCGTTGTACCTTACATAGAGCTTCGCCAGGCGCTGTCATGCTGAGCCCCACAACTACAATACTGAAATAAACCAACAAATAAAATCACACACACAAGCACAACTAGATGGTACAAATTTCCCCTCCTATTACCTGACACCACTTCAACTCCACCACCACTACTGTTGCTCCACTCCTCCCATCACTCTGGCAGGTGATGCTGACTATTTATACACAATAACACCTGAAAACCGCCTCATTTCTCTAAGCCTAGGCAAGTGCTAATGCTCACACACATGACTGGGCGGCAGTCATCTTTCACCCAGGGACAGTTAACTCCATTTTTCAGATTATACTAATATTTATCGTTCTTTCTGGTATATTAAAAAAAAAATTATTTTAATTATGTTAAATTTTGCACTGTTTTTCGTTCGTTATCTTCGTCATTTCTCTCCACTTAATAATCTGCCAATTCTTCTTATTATATTGTATTCGAAAAACTTAGAAACATGTACCACTCTAGCAATTTTTTCCCTTTGGATTTTTTTTTAAACATTTTAATCATACTGATTTTTGTACTTCCTTCTTTAACTCCTTCATTTCTCCTAATGTCCTCTTCCTACTGCTACCAACAGTATATATATATTGTATTTCAGAAACTTAAACATACACCTCTTCTACAAGATGATGCCATGTCAAGGCCTGCTGGGTTTATCTCTACTGGGTAGTAATTGTAAATGTAACATTCCGCAAGAGGGTTGTACTAGAATACAGAGGCTATAGAGAGGGAGGATAGGTGAGAATTTGGGTAGTGAGATCAGAACAGGTGGTGGTGTGAACCTATGAAAAACTCATTCACTCACTCACTCACTCACTCAAACACACACACACACACACACACACACACACACACACACACACACACACACAGAAACAACAAGCAGACAGAGAGGCAGGTAGGCGGGCAGGCAGGCAGGCATGATCAATAACAGGTCAGGTAGTGAGCTGTGGCAGGCTTGCTCACCACCCAACACACCCCTGGTCCCACACACAACACTCCCCATATATGCACACACTCATTACACACACTTATTCAGCAACTACCACATACCTATGCACAACTCAGCTAAGTAGTGTGCTCGTTGCACCTGAAAAACATTATAAATTACACTAAATATTGATGAGGAAAGATTGGAAGGACGAGGGTGTCGGTCTGATGGCGCCCTGCCGGCTGATGACGTCACAAGTACCGTTAAATACGTACTTAATTTCATTTTGAAAATCGCATTTTGAAATACTGCACCCAGACTGGATTGCTTTACATATTCTAATTTCCCATATACTTTAACTAGTACATGGAATATCAAAACATTTCAAGCCTCAGCAATAATAGAGAAATTTCAAACGAATGATATTAAAAAATGTTGGAACTTTGAAATTCTTAAAATCAATATTAAACCCACAAACCTAACTTAAAGCGAAGCCAAACCACTTCAAAAAAATCTGAATTATTTTTAAAAACAATTTAAAGTGAGCTATAAGCTCAAACAAAGAAATTCAATATTAATAAAACGTTGAAAAACACTTTTAACCGGGCTACAGATAATTTTAAAGGCCGCATATTTACTTCAACCGCAATTTAAAACACTTTAAAATTGATGCCCGATTTTTTAAGCAATAAAAACTCAATAATAAGCTTAAATAAAGAAAAGTACTTGACAGGGTATGGAAAAATGCACCAGGAAACGACCCTCATATATGTATAAAATGCCTGGAAAATCAACATATTTCATTATATACAATTGAGAAAAACACTTCAAAAATAACAAAATATTTTTAGAAACCATAAAAAGTTACTTAGAAGCCAAAATAATATAGTAAGCAAAAATATAAAATAATCTGAATATCGACAGGATCCAACAGGCATATCCATCATGGCGGCGGTCCCGGTAGAGAAGGCAGCTGTCAGTCAGCCTCACTTAATTAAGCCTTCATCACACCAAAACCAGACTATAGCGGTTACATACGACCACCGGATATGAAAGCACAGCCATGTGGCTCCACTTAGCGAAAGGATTGGCTTATAATAAGTAAGAGATGTAGCAAATAATGTTGGATATATAAGGAAAGCCAGCCTTCACTTCAGCTGATAAGATGAATTTTGGCAGTTTTTAATTTTCTGATGTGGTTAATTCATGGGTATTTTGTCCTGGAACGTTAGCAGGACCGTGGAATATTGACTCATATATGCAAATGTATTCTTAACGAAAAAATATGTGAAATATGAGTCTTCAAAAATAAAAAAAATAAAATAAATAACGTTTGAAGAAAATTTCGCAAAAAAAAAAAAAAAAACGGACACTAACGTAATTTTACCCTCCTATTTCGTTGTTGAGCATGACATGGAGTTCTCATAAAGAGCAACACTTTTCTGAACAAAAGAAAATGAGTAAAGTCTGCCAGGTGGACAAGTGGTGAGTGGGTCACTTACCAGTATTATGAGCCTTCCTGGCTCTCCTGAGCAGATCCAGGCACCTCCCGGGAGGCACTACGCCTGCACCAGCACACACAGGCACCCATGGCACGCTTCACTGTCTTGTTGAGAGAAAATCCAGGTTAAATAAGGAAGCTGCACACAGCGCCCTTAAACACCACAGCTCCCTGTCTGACGTGTACTGACCCTCCTCTGCTAGCAAGCACTACGTACCCAAAAATCCACAAGTTACATTTTCCGCTTATAATAATGTCCACCAACGTATGCTATTGTAATACAAAATAAAGTAAGTGAAATATAATGAAGTTTGAATTTGTAAAATTAAATTATAAGCCATTATAATTGTAATTGTCAAAATATCTACATCTCTAATTTAAGCGCCAAAATTGAAATGGTCATGGCGGTGTTTACACTCTATACCTCTTCACTTATTGTATGACGATCTGTGAAGTTAATGAAAAGCTTGTGTGATTTCAAGGCTCTTTTTATTATCGAACGTTTATTTGTCTTGAACAAAATAAGGTAGACTCATTAAAATATCTATATAACTTTGTCTCCTAAAGGTTAATGTACGTTTTGTGTCAAAGTGTATAAAATGTTACTGGGCCCTCCAATAAATATACATATATATATATATTTTTTTTTTCTTAATAATTTGTTCGGTATTATATTATGTATTTATTTAATTCTTCGTCTCTATTCTTTCTTTTTCACTCATAATTTGTTCTCTTGTATTAATTTGGTCTTTCTCTCTTAGACTTACAACTTTAATGGATATACAACTGCCTGAAGCACAATTTCTGTAGATTTTCTGAGCCTATTAAATTGTGTAGCATATGGTAATAATTCGGAATCTCCTGAGATCCATAAGAATCTCAGTAGATCTCTTGATGTTTCGGTAAATTTGGCGACACTTGCATAATAGTGATTGTTATCAAGTATTGCGATAATGGCAAGAACAAAATGAATCAAGAATTACCCAAAAGTGCGATAACATCAGGAGACACAGATAAAACCGTATTATTACATATTTAGGTTAAAGGAAATAAATGTATTCACGAAATAATATCAATTCTTTATTGTTTGTTTGGTGACAGAAGGCGAGACCTGTGACCCACAAGATCAATCAGCACGTCACACTCACAAGGACAGTTTTCCACAGTAAAGAAACAAGACCATATCTCCCGTTTTTTTTGTCAGTAAAAGCACTAACTACTGAGTCCCAAACACAAAGGATTGAAAAGGTGAGAATGGAAATGTACTCCCCTTTAAAAATGAAAAAAATTATGATAGTAAATAAATAAATAATAAAAAATAATGCATATGATAAACATATCCATCTCCAAACACTACTACACTACACCAGCAGCCTGGCAATACCACACCATGAGGCCCAGAGAGAGCAACACACAAGCAGGGACTGGGGCACCTTGCACACATTACATCAGTCTCCATACACTACACCAGAAGGCTGACAATCCCACACCATGACGCCCAGACAGAGCAACACACACTGTTACACACACACAGGGATTGGGGTACCTTGCAAACATCACATCCATCTTAATGCACTACACCAGCATCCCTTTAATAATGAAAAAATATATATGATAATAGTAAATAAAAAAATAAAGAAAATAATACATATGATAAATTGTCTTAAATTATCTATCCATCTCCAAACACTATACCAGCAGGATGGTAATCCCATACCATGAGGCCCAGACAGAGCACCACACACTGCTAAACATACTCGTATCCAGGGACTTAGGCACCCTGCACACATCAAATCCATCTCCAAACACTACACTAGCAGGATGACAATCACACACCATGAAGCACAGACAGAGCAACACACACTACTACACACACACAGGGACTGGGGCACCTTGCACACATCACATCCATCTCCAACCACTACACCAGCAGGATGACAATCCCACACCGTGAGGCCCAGAAAGAGCAACACACACTGCTACACACATCCAGGGACAGAGGCAACCAGCACACATCACATCCATCTCCATACACTATACCACCAGCCTGCCAATCTCACACCATGAGGCCCAGACAGAGCAACAAACACACTGCTACACACAGAGGGACTGGGACACCCTGCGCATATCAATTCCATCTCCAAATGCTATACCAATAGGCTGAGAATCCCACACCATGAGGCCAAGACAGATCAACACAAACTGCGACACACACGCAGGAACTGAGGCACCTTGCACACATCACATCAATCTCCAAACACTACACCAGCAGGCTGACCACGGGACAACCTTTGCGTCCGAGTGCTTGGCACTCACTGTCAAGGATCCCAGAAATTTTTGGAATTACTTTAGATTATGAGGAAAGTTACCTTAGATTCAAAGACTCCACCTGAGATTTCATTCTATGTTACTAAAGAATTAATTCAAATGGATAATATTTTTTTAGTTTCTCTTGAACACCACCAACAGAAAAGTAGAACAAAAAAATAGAAATAACTCAATAAAAAAAAATATATATATAATATATATATATATATATATATATATATATATATATATATATATATATATATATATATATATATATAAATATATGAAAAAAAAATAAATAAATAAACAGACTTCTTTTAAAACACACTTCACAAAACTTCCCATGAAAGAAAATATATAAATCAATAAAACTAAATGAATAAAATTAATAAATAAAAAGACAGACAATACAACCAAAACTTACCTACCTTTACAATGACAAATAAATAAATCAACAAAGAAACAAAGCCAAAAACAATCTACCTTTACAATGATTACTTCTCTCACACACATTCATGGTCTGCTTGGCGAATGTCTTGGCTTTGTTGAACGTCCCCTGCACCTGCTCGTACATCCTGTTGAGGTACCCCTACACCAGGGGTTCTTAACCGGGGATATCCATACCCCTTGGGGGTATGGGAACCAAAGGCTGGGGGTCTGGGACTCGATTTCTGGGACTAAAAACTTGCACATTTATGTTCTGTTCTTTATTTTATTTATTTATTTATTTATTTATTTATTTTTTTTTTTTGTATAATAAAACGGAAGTATAACTTTATTAATTTTGCTTTCAGTAAAAAAATAATAAAATTATCAATGGTTATGTTTTTTCCTAGTAATCCGTATCTAAAGTACAGTAAATTCAAGCGATTGAAATACTCGTATCTGGAAGACATACTGGCAAATAATAGGATTGGTGATAATTATTTGAACAGTCAAGTGAAGGGGTTATGGGACCATATTCGACAATCCATTGGGGGTATGGAACCATCAAAAGGTTAAGAACACCTGCCCTACACGAAGCCCTTCCAGCACCTCTCCACCTTCACCGTCACCCCTTCCTTCACCATCAGATTCTTGTTCCTGGTACAGCCGTGTCAGGAATACGTCAGCTGGCATCATATTAAACATGGAATGATGTCGCTGCTGGGCCATGGAGTACTGGGGGGGTGGGGGGGAGGCAGATGGGGATAAGGCAGTCTGGAAAGGTTTGGTTGTTATTATTATTATTTCTATAGAAAGTAAAATTTAATTACCGTTTCTAAGTAAATATAATAAAATTAAATAGGATAAAAATAAAACATATTATTAAGAATACCAGATCTCTCTCTCTCTCTCTCTCTCTCTCTCTCTCTCTCTCTCTCTCTCTCAGCTTCTCCCATAACACACAAATAAAAAATAACATCCATACAAAAGGAATATATATGTATGTCAGAGAATAATAATAAAAATAAGTAAATAAACAAATAAAAATGAAATACATTATCAATAATACCAGGTCTCTCTCTCTCTCTCTCTCTCTCTCTCTCTCTCTCTCTCTCTCTCTCTCTCTCTCTCTCTCTCTCAGCTTCTCCCATAACACACACAAACACAAAAAAATAAGATACATAGAAAATGAATACATATGTATACCTGAGAATAGTAATAAAGATTAAATAAATATATAAAGAAAGTACCTAAAAAAGGATATATATATATATATATATATATATATATATATATATATATATATATATATATATATATATATATATATATATATATATATATATATATATATATATATATCTTCTTAAGTATATATGAACAACTTAACACCTAACTTAAATCTTTATTTATTTATTATTTTTTTTAATTAAGCGAAAACTTAAAATAACCAAGTATTAAGATTCCCGTAAGGGTGAAACCTGCCCAGGCTCGCACAGATAAGGCAGCCGTCCAGGACTGACTCTCAAACAGACGGATGGGGAAGGTGTCATGTGGGAATGCATCAGTTCATTAAAGTTTTACTTTTTTTTTTTTTTTTTTTGCATTAATAAATTGATATGTATTGCATGATATTCTACAACCTCAGTTCTATCTCACATATAAGTATTAACCTCGGGAGAGGAGGCTAAGCTTATCTCCATATTATCCAGGAAGGGGAAGAAGGAAAGAAGAGAAGTAAAGATGAAGACAATGTTAGGTCAGGTGAGGTGAGGCGAGGTTGGGTCAGGTTAGGTTGGGTAAGGTGAATACTCAAGTTGAAAAGTAATAAAGTGATCAGTAAGGTCAGCAAATATAGATAGTTGTTTTCAATTTCTTGAAACAAGACTTGTGATGTTCTGCAGTTCAAGTCTGACTGAACATTTTGCTTCGCCTGCCAGCAATCCGCCACCTCAAAATGTACCTCCACTTACCTTGGGTTTGGTACTCCTACAAATGGACGTCCAGGTAACATTGGCTCGCGTTGTACCTTACATAGAGCTTCGCCAGGCACTGTCATGCTGAGCCCCACAACTACAATACTGAAATAAACCAACAAATAAAATCACACACACAAGCACAACTAGATGGTACAAATTTCCCCTCCTATTACCTGACACCACTTCAACTCCACCACCACTACTGTTGCTCCACTCCTCCCATCACTCCGGCATGTGATGCTGACTATTTATACACAATAACACCTGAAAACCGCCTCATTTCTCTAAGCCTAGGCAAGTGCTAATGCTCACACACATGACTGGGCGGCAGCCATCTTTCACCCAGGGACAGTTAACTCCATTTTTCAGATTATACTAATATTTATCGTTCTTTCTGGTAAATTAAAAAAAAAATATTTTAATTATGTTAAATTTTGCACTGTTTTTCGTTCGTTATCTTCGTCATTTCTCTCCACTTAATAATCTGCCAATTCTTCTTATTATATTGTAATCGAAAAACTTAGAAACATGTACCACTCTAGCAATTTTTTCCCTTTGGATTTTTTTTTAAACATTTTAATCATACTGATTTTTGCACTTCCTTCTTTAACTCCTTCATTTCTCCTAATGTCCTCTTCCTACTGCTACCAACAGTATATATTGTATTTCAGAAACTTAAACATACACCTCTTCTACAAGATGATGCCATGTCAAGGCCTGCTGGGTTTATCTCTACTGGGTAGTAATTGTAAATGTAACATTCCGCAAGAGGGTTGTACTAGAATACAGAGGCTATAGAGAGGGAGGATAGGTGAGAATTTGGGTAGTGAGGGCAGAACAGGTGGTGGTGTGAACCTATGAAAAACTCATTCACTCACTCACTCACTCACTCAAACACACACACACACACACACACACACACACACACACACAGAAACAACAAGCAGACAGAGAGGCAGGTAGGCGGGCAGGCAGGCAGGCATGATCAATAACAGGTCAGGTAGTGAGCTGTGGCAGGCTTGCTCACCACCCAACACACCCCTGCTCCCACACACAACACTCCCCATATATGCACACACTCATTACACACACTTATTCAGCAACTACCACATACCTATGCACAACTCAGCTAAGTAGTGTGCTCGTTGCACCTGAAAAACATTATAAATTACACTAAATATTGATGAGGAAAGATTGGAAGGACGAGGGTGTCGGTCTGATGGCGCCCTGCCGGCTGATGACGTCACAAGTACCGTTAAATACGTACTTAATTTCATTTTGAAAATCGCATTTTGAAATACTGCACCCAGACTGGATTGCTTTACATATTCTAATTTCCCATATACTTTAACTTATACATGGAATATCAAAACATTTCAAGCCTCAGCAATAATAGAGAAATTTCAAACGAATGATATTAAAAAATGTTGGAACTTTGAAATTCTTAAAATCAATAATAAACCCACAAACCTAACTTAAAGCGAAGCCAAACCACTTCAAAAAAATCTGAATTATTTTTACAAACAATTTAAAGTGAGCTATAAGCTCAAACAAAGAAATTCAATATTAATAAAACGTTGAAAAACACACTTTTAACGGGGCTACAGATAATTTTAAAGGCCGCATATTTACTTCAACCGCAATTTAAAACACTTTAAAATTGATGCCCGATTTTTTAAGCAATAAAAACTCAATAATAAGCTTAAATAAAGAAAAGTACTTGACAGGGTATGGAAAAATGCACCAGGAAACAACCCTCATATATGTATAAAATGCTTGGAAAATCAACATATTTCATTATATACAATTGAGAAAAACACTTCAAAAATAACGAAATATTTTTAGAAACCATAAAAAGTTACTTAGAAGCCAAAATAATATAGTAAGCAAAAATATAAAATAATCTGAATATCGACAGGATCCAACAGGCATATCCATCATGGCGGCGGTGCCGGTAGAGAAGGCAGCTGTCAGTCAGCCTCACTTAATTAAGCCTTCATCACACCAAAACCAGACTATAGCAGTTACATACGACCAGCGGATATGAAAGCACAGCCATGTGGCTCCACTTAGCGAAAGGATTGGCTTATAATAAGTAAGAGATGTAGCAAATAATGTTGGATATATAAGGAAAGCCAGCCTTCACTTCAGCTGATAAGATGAATTTTGGCAGTTTTTAATTTTCTGTTGTGGTTAATTCATGGGTATTTTGTCCTGGAACGTTAGCAGGACCGTGGAATATTGACTGATATATGCAAATGTATTCTTAACGAGGAGAAAATATATGAAATATGAGCCTTCAAAAATAAAAAAAATAAAATAACGTTTGACGAAAATTTCGCAAAAAAAAAAAAAAAAAACGGACACTAACGTAATTTTACCCTCCTATTTCGTTGTTGTGCATGACATGGAGTTCTCATAAAGAGCAACACTTTTCTGAAGAAAAGAAAATGAGTAAAGTCTGCCAGGTGGACAAGTGGTGGGTGGGTCACTTACCAGTATTATGAGCCTTCCTGGCTCTCCTGAGCAGATCCAGGCACCTCCCGGGAGGCACTACGCCTGTACCAGCACACACAGGCACCCATGGCACGCTTCACTGTCTTGTTGAGAGAAAATCCAGGTTAAATAAGGAAGCTGCACACAGCGCCCTTCAAACACCAAAGCTCTGTCTCACGTCTACTGACCCTCCTCTGCTAGGGAGCACTACGTACCCAAAAATCCACATTTTCCGCTTCTAATAATGTGCACCAATGTCTCTTATGTTATACTATTCTAATACAATATAAAATAAGTGAAATATAATGAAGTAAGTATATGCAAAACTTAATTATAAGCCATTATAATTGTTATTGTCAAAATATCTACATCTCTAATTTAAGCGCCAAATTGAAATTGTGCTGGCGGTGTTTACACTGTACCATTTTTCACTTATTCTATGATCATATGTGAAGTTAATGAAAAGCTTGTGTGACTTCAAGGCTCTCTTTATTATCGAACGTTTATTTGTCTTGAAAATAAGGTAGACTCATTAAAATATCTATACAACTTTGTCTCCCAGAGTTTAATGTACGTTCTTTACCAAGGTGTGTAAAATGTTACTGGGCCCTCCAATAAATATATATATATATATATATATATATATATATATATATATATATATATATATATATATATATATATATATATATATATATATATATATATATATATATATATATATATATATATATATATATATATATATATATATATATATATATATATATATATATATATATATTTTTTTTTTTTTCTTAATAATTTGTTCCGTATTATATTATGTATTTATTTATTTATTCGTTTCTGTTCTTTCTTTTTCACTCATAATTTGTTCTGTATTATATTTCATTTGGTCTTTCTCTCTCAGACACAAAACTTTAATGAATATCCAACTGCTGGAAGTACAATTTCTGTAGATTTTGAGCCTATTAAATTGTGTAGCATATGGCAATAATTAGGAATCTCCTGAGATCCATAAGAATCTCAGTAGATCACCTGATGTTTCGGTAGATTTATTATTATTTATTTATTTATTTATTATTATTATTATCCTTCTCAATTATTATTTGGTTTATTTTGGAGGTTATTTATCTTTTTCTTGATTAATTTCGGCTGTGTGTGTGTGTGTGTGTGTGTGTTATCCTATTTTTCATTGCACAGATGGTGATGCAGTGTGTGTGTGTGTGTGTGTGTGTGTGTGTGTGTGTGTGTGTGTGTGTGTGATGGTTAGGAACATGTAGGTTAGGTAAGTTAGGACTAATGTTATTAAGTTGGGTTAGATTATGTTAGGTTAACAAAAGAAAAGAAAACACAGTAAATATAGATTAAAGATATATTTTATTTACTACTCAAAATTATATTTCTAAAAGAATGCCCTGGAGATATGTGTGTGTGTGTGTGTGTGTGTGTGTGTGTGTGTGTGTGTGTGTGTGTGTGTTGTTGTTGTTGTTATTATTATTATTGTTTCTGTCTATTTCTATGATTATACTATATATTTTTCTTTCTTTCTTTCTTTCTTTCTTTCTTTCTTTCTTTTTCTCCCTACCATCCTTTCTTTCTTTTTTATTTACTAATTGAGTTATTAACTTACTGTGTGTGTGTGTGTGTGTGTGTGTGTGTGTGTGTGTGTGTGTGTGTGTGTGTGTGTGTGTGTGTGTGTGTGTTTGCATTGTTTACGCGTGTTTTTTGCATTGTTTGCTTGATTTGTTGACCTACATAGCGTGTGAATATACAATCAGTTGTATATGACTACTGCTTACCTGTATATCTTATTAACTCACCTCTCACCTCTCCCCCTCAGCGCCCATCCCCCATCCATCCATCATCCCACCCACCCTCACCACCCCATCCATCCTACCATCCACTACACACTGACCTATCCATCCACTGCCACAACCACCCACTAATCCATTCACCCATCCATCCACTGTCCACTGACCCAACCTACTCACTCATCCACAACATCCACCCAACCACTTCCTCATCTATCCACAAATCCACTCACCTCCACGAAACCCACCATCCACACCTTATCAACACACCATCCACTCACCCATCCACCTACTCACACACGCAACCACCCTCGCATCCACACACCAAACCACCCACACACCCATCCAAATACCCACTCAACTATCCACTTACGTATATGTGTGTGTGTGTACTGCAGGCAAAGCTACTGGCCATGATGTGTGTGTGTGTGTGTGTGTGTCAGGTCAGTGCTATCCAGACACGTCACGGTGTGCGGGGAGGGCGGGGTAAGCGGAAAACATAAGCTGGAGACTCGTTTGTTGTTGGGTGTCACGGTGAAAGGTTGGAGTCTCAATACTATTACTGGGATTATTTTACTTCAATATTGCGGTTTATTTCCACGTCTGCACTGCGTCTGGGGAGTGGCACGCCTTGTGAGTATTGTATGTTGTATATCTGGTAAGATTTGATAGGTTCTGTAAGTGTCCTTAGGGAATGCGGTACTTTGGTCAGGTTACATTTAACTCACACACACACACACACACACACAGGCAGGGCAGAGGAAAAAGAGTGGCTGATTGGAGTGACACGGGCAGGGAGAAGTAGGAGATGGCAGGAAATGAGGCGGATAAAATTATCTATCTTGTAGCAACGTGCGTGTGTGTCTGTGTGTGTGTGTGTGTTCGTTTGCATTGTTTACATCGTTGTTTGCGTTGTTTGTTTGAAAATTTTTATACCTACATAGCGTGTGAACATACAATTAGCTGTATATGACTACATTTTTTGACAGCTATATACTATTTTATATCAATATTCTTGTTTTACTTATTTACTTATGCAATTATTTTTTTCGATTGTTTTATATATGTCCGATCCTGTATTAAAAAAAACGTAAAAAAAAAAATATATGATAACTTGCTCTTTACTTGAAAAAGAACCATTATACATATATAAAACAGTCTCAGTATCTTGTTTAACTACTTTATGCCAACGGCTCTTTGCCCTGGAACAATACCGATATTATTTTGTAACTTCTCTTGTTACCTTTTAATATTCACCTTGCATGCACAAATTAATTTATGTAACAACAGAAAAATAAGTAAATTACTTTGCACCAGCGCCCCCTCACTCAGACCCAGACCCAGACCGAAACCAAGGTGGTAGGCGAAGAGTTTGTTTACATCAGAGTGTTTCTCGATTCCTGGCCTGAGGCACCTGTCTGTCCCTCCCTGAATGGTGACCTGATCTAGTCTTAACTGTGACCTGACTGGCGTGCTGTGTGACTGCCTCTGGCCTCCTGTGACTTAACCTGACCTGTCTCGTGCCATTGGGCTGCGGCTGCTGCTCTAAGGCTTAGTAAGTAACCTGTCTTCTGGATACATCTTGCTCTTGTTTTTAAATCAGTAATAATATTGCGGAAATTTACTGAATCATGCCAGTCTTTCGTCCATTTTAGCAGGTGAACTCAAGAACTAATCTATTTCTACACAAGCTCGCTAGGTAAATCTTACCAATAGCATCTCTGGTGAATGCCGAACAACTCGGCCCGTTGTTAACTCGGTCTATTGCCAACTCTTTCCATGACCAAGTCGGACCACAGCATAGGAATTCGGCCCATTGCGTATTCAACACAAAGAAGCACCTACTAGAAATTACAATATAAATTTCATCCATTCCCTTGAAACACACAATGGATATTCACTCAGCACAGTGAGCTGCAGTCCACTGCTAAAAGCAGAAGTATAAAAACGTGTGTACTAAAACGTGCAATTACATTGACTAAAAACAACTGGTACATTTAATGAAGTGCACACTGCAACATGGCAGGAACTTGCTCTCAGTGAACTTGTTGCAGACCTCTCACCATTGTTGTGCTCCTCCCAGAGCTTGACAAGTTGACCGTCTTGTTTTGTATTTGATGTGTTGTCTTCTTGGTGCCTTCCCATCTGAGACAAGATGTGCTTGCAAAGTTACGAGTTTGGTCTCATCACTGAGTAATTTTATGAGCAAGTAAAAGCTGAGTTGTCCTTTGTGCACCGTTCTATTCAGCCTGTTATGCCAACCTCCCAAATAACACCAAACTCCTAAATTGTTATTTGTATAGATGCTTCTGCTGAATACACACCACCCACTGGGAGGCCAAATGTCAGAATAGATCCCGGTGTTTTTTATTTAGTTTGGAAGACTTACAAGGACCCGAGAAGAATTTGCTTTTCTGTAAAATCTTATGATGAAGAGTTCTTCAATATGCTCTGCAGGGATGCAAGGCAGTGCCAGGACTTTCCTGAGATATTTATGCTTTCTAGCATCATTTGTATAAGCCTAAATCTTGAATTTCCTGCCACACTGCCTGCCCCCAGTGAAAGCTACATCTTTTGAATTATAACATCTGGCAGGATTTTGGGAATCACATTCCAAATACTTGTCCCAAAATCAATAGTATCTTTTCTTTACCTTCAATTCTCCAGCAAGAGGATCTTTACTCTTTGTGAAAACCTCCGTATAAACAGCAGTGGCACTTGTTTCAAATTCTTATCACTTCTTACAAGTGTATGAATACTAAAAAAGTTGAGTGAAGAGTGAAGGGGCATCAGACTATTTTAAAGGTTGTGTCAGCATACCTGTGTTTGGCCTTGCTTGGTAGAGATAATTGTTCTTCTATTGTGAACAGTAGATATCATCAGCCACCAACAGAATTGTTGTACCACAGGAAATTCTGAGGAATGTGAGCATGACTTATTTCAAAACTTAAGTCAAGGGGTTCAGGAGGTGGAGCGGTCCAGCACTTACAATTTCCTTGTCGGGCAAGTTTCTCTGGTGCAGGTAAGGAAGTCAGAGGCTTGCTAGGATCAGCTTCACTACATAACACCTCATCAACAATGTCTGCTGCTGACCTAAACACATCTACAGCTTTTTTTTTTTACAAGGCCTGAAACCTTACTCATTATTGCCAGGCATGCTTCTGGCAGATGGCAGTGAAGATTGTGATCTCTGACATGATGTTCGGCTGTTTCTTTAACTGTAGCCCCGCAGTTTGTATTCTTATTCCTTACAACACATTGTCAATGCACAGAAATGGTGGTTTTTCTTTTTATTGTGTCTGCATAACCCAGGCTGTCTCCCAGCTTATGCTTTCCTCTCTGAGATCACGATGATACATTTTCATATGTGATGTCTTCATTGCTAGCTGTAGGTCTGGCTGTGGGATCATTGACAGGAGTAGCACTAATCTCTCCAGCATCGACAGACGTCATGGTCTCATCCAAGGGAGTTGCAGTAGGAATCTCAGAAGTCCCACTGCCCCCCATGCTGCATGCATCACACATACAGTTGATGTCCCTCCCCTCTCTCACGGCTGCCCAGTACTCTTCCCTGGCAACACCACTCCCACATGTTCTGTGCTGCCATTGCATGCACATGTCACACAGCAGTGCCTTCTGTTATAAAATTAATTATTGACATTTTACAAGAATAAAAAAATTTTACAAGAATAAAAAAAATCCCTGAATTAAGGGAAATTTCCTCACATCTGAGAACACTGTAAATTTCAACAGTAATATATTTCCTGTTGGTGGCGCACTGTCTTCCTGCACACCAAGCAAAGATCAGCCATGCTGCCCCAGCAGACCCAGTGGTGACTGGTGACTGTGATCTGCATTGTGTGATGTCTGCCAGGAAACTTTTTATTTATTCATACAAGACAGTATCACAAGGTCTGACAGCAAACTAGCTAAATGCCACAGTGTCACAAGGCTTGAAAAGAAAGGTGCTGAAAGTGCCAGTTCATATATATATATATATATATATATATATATATATATATATATATATATATATATATATATATATATATATATATATCAAACTTATAAGTACTATAAAGTTCTGTTGATGGTCTGAGTTGATATTCCAAATGGTGGGAGGCATCGGTAACAGTGAATGGTGTGAGTTGGCAATGGGCTGAGTTGGCTGCACATGTCTCCTTATAATATTCTTTCGTTGTCCTTCCCCAGCCCCAACAAACTTGGGGACCTGGTGGGGAAGTGGGGTATTCAGGTGGAGAACACAACACTGAGCAAAATTTGGCCTTCAAGGAAAGTCTACTGGATTTTTATTTATTTTTTTTTTGGGGGGGGGTGCTGGAGGAGTAAATATGACCAAAATATAGGCTTCTAAACCTAACCTAACTTAGGGGCACCTGCACTCCCTTCAGCCTCCCTAACCTAACATAAGGGAGGTGGGGGTGGCTATGCCCTCATCAGTCCTCCTAACCTTACCTACAAGTAAGAGGGGGCTGTGGTCCCCATAGCCTAACTTAATCTAACCTAACATGGGGTTGTGCCCATCTTGACCCCCGGTAACCTAACATAATAGGGAGGCTACACCCTCCTTGATTCTCCTAACCTAATCTAACATAAGGTGGGGCTATGCTCCCCTGAATGCCCTCCTGACCTAACGTAGCTTAACCTAAGGGGGGACTACACTTCCTCGCCTTCCTGACCTAACCTAACCTGCCTTGAGATCATAAACCAGCCAGGCAAGGTGGCATGTATGCACTATTGCTTCATCCAGTGCCATGGTCAAAGTAGACAAAAAAATCAAGTTAAATTTCTAAAATACCAGAATACCCAAATACACAAGTTTGCCAAATACTCACAATTGCAAAGAACTTGAGGCAGCAGGTGTCTCATGTGGCTGGTTTGGACTGTAGGGGTTGTACAGGGAAGTGGTCTCTGGAAGAAAGACGTGAAAACGCTTGTTGGGTCAGCAGTGACCATGATAAACATTGGCCTTGCAAGGTAGCCCCACAAAGTGCTTCCTTTTGTTAACTTCTTACTGTGTTCTCTTATTTTATATGCTTAGTTTTCATTGCCATATTCAAGAAAGCATTTAGCTTTTTGATAACTTGTTGCTGTGCCTTCTTGCTTCTTGATTTTCATCAGCCCACTGGAACGTTCAGGTTTTTATCAACTTTTTACTGTGCCCTCTTGTTTCAGTTTTTTAGTTTTCACCAGCCCACTGGAGGAAATATTTACTGCTTTTATGATGGTGGAGTGTAATTTGATTTACTGGAAAACACCATTCTTTTTCTTTGAGTAAGACAGACAGGCATGATTCTGTAAATTTACCATTTTACCCTGTACATAAATCTTAATAGACCCTTCATGTTTAGCAAGACAGATACAACACAGCAGTGCAATCAATGTGCTGGATTAATGCCTTTCTTAGTTATTTGGAGAGTTTCTTAGTGGGTAGGAAGCAGCCACTTTGCAATTACAGATTAACTTATTTGGTTATTTCATTGATTTTGGTTACCCAAGTTTGGCTATTGAAATCTCTCTCTGTGTGTGAGAAAGTGTGGTGTTAGCTTTAGGTACTACTACTACTACTACTACTACTACTACTACTACTACTACTACTACTACTACTACTACTTATTCCATCAAAAGTCAGTTTCTTGAGGAAATAGGTGTTCTGATTAGGAAAGCAGTAGAAAAAAAAAGCACATGTACACACACACACACACACACACACACACACACACACACACACACACACACACACACACACACACACACACACACACACACACACACACACACACATAGATATTATGCCTTTGTTAATTTAATGTTCTGTATTTTTTTGTTTATAGTTTAAGAACAATGATTTATTTTAAAACTACCATGTGTCCTAATACTGTTAATTACCAAGCATGGCATGCATAATTTCATATAATGTTAGTCAGAGTGAGACATGAGTTTATTTAATCTTGGTTAGCAATAATAAGTGCCTTCATTCTAACTGCATCATCAAGGCAATATTTTCACCTGCTGTAGGTCATGTCATGGAAGCCAGTTACCCAATTGCTTGATTGAAAGATTAACTCCTACTATTTGTTGCAGTTCCTTTGCCTTAATGCGGAGTCTCTAATTTTGTTGTGTTACTGATCATCCTTCATTAGGACAGACCCATCACAGCCCAGCATGAGTGCAGCCAACATGACAGCCGGAGACAAGTATGTGTGCAGCTTCCTGTCGTCCCCTAGACAGGCTCTGTTGGCAGCAGCTCTGGCCTGGGGGAACCTTTTTCTGCCTTACAGCCTACACTTGTAGTATTCATGTACTCAAGCACAGGTTGTTCTTTCTTGCTTAGATTACACTCAATTAAAAGCTAAATGTAATATTATGAAGTTGCTTCCTTTGTTTTTGTAAAAGCATTCATGTTATGAACAGTGTTCTCATGAGTTCTTAATTAACTAATATAGCTTTGTAAGGTGTTTTGTTACATCACTGAAGGATAGACAGTATATACCTACACCAAGTACTGTAGTGTTGTTATGAATTGTGGTCTGTAAGTAGCTGTAGTGTAGATGTAAACTAGACTTGGAAACTTGGATGTACTAACTCTGTAGCAGTGTTGAGCCATCATCGCTTCAAACATTTACAGTGACGGGAGAGTCAAGGCAAATCAAAATTGAAGAAACCCTTGGTAATCTGCAACAATTACAATATTAATTCAAATATATATATATATATATATATATATATATATATATATATATATATATATATATATATATATATATATATATATATATATATATATATATATATACAGTCTCATTTAATATTTTTCTCACAAGTTCTTACTGATCTCAAAAATATATATGCAGGTTTTATTTACAAGTCCAAAAACAGATATTCACTGTTATTGTTCCTTTAAGGTAAGATGTGGCTAAACAATTTTACATGATCACTACTGAATTATATTATCTTCCATTTTTCTTTTAATTGATTTAATTTCTTTACTTTTTGTCCCATGACATGGTCTAATTCGTAACATGTTGAACCTTGGTAAGATGAATGCAAGTCCAAGTCCTGGGAAGAACTTCTTACAACCAGTTTTTCTTATATTCAGATCAATTTCTCAGTGTTTCCATAATCTTCCAAAATGGGCATAACTTAATTTCCTAGTGTTTCCATAATGTTCCAATATGGGCATAACTCCACACTGTTTACAAATGGCTGCACCTCCTCTTCATGCTGCAGGGGAGCCACTCAAAAACATATGTGATTTTTATGAACTTGCACTTATGTAAAAATAGAAGGAAGTAAAATTAATACCATCATAATTAAACTTTGTGGAGACTCAATTTTTACACAGAAACAACATAGAAGTCTGTCATTGCCTGTGTTGTTGTGGCAGTCTGGGATCACCTTAGTGTTTTCTTTGTTGTTAATCATAGAATTTGAATGAAGAAGGAAATAATAGATGCTGGCATTGAATGTACAGATAATGTAAACTAGATACATGTTTGTGGTAAAATTGAATTACTTGCTTTGTGATGCTACTCTGATTTTGAAATAATACTGACATGATTCTACAGTGATCATTTTATTTATGTACCAGGGACACAGGCCTAGGGCAGCAGGAAGGAAAAAAAAAAGGGGGGTGCCCACTGAGGTGCCAATTTATGAATAAGCTAAATGGATTATCCAAAATTAGAGTTCAAGCCATAGGAAGAAGAAAATCAGTTTAACAGTTTATTAAGAGAAAGATGAGTGCAATGAGGACATTTTAAGAGTCATGCCTATTCATATTTGTACATTACTATCAACTCAAACATCGCAAGATAAGAGAAACTTGTGAGAAATCAAAGTAGAGTAGAGAATTAAAGTGTTTTCCTTTGCAAGAAGCAAAGATGATGATGGCTTCCACTGTTAGTCACGTCACAGAGGCAGTAGACTCACTCCCCCATAATATGACCTGTTTGCATCTCCTGTTGGTGTTCTCTCTGTAGCTCCTCTAAGGCCATGGGAGAGAAGGCCTCGCAGGTGAACCCCATGGAGCAGTACCTGATCCTTGCCAAGCAGGCCAAGGGGGCGGCAGCGGTGCAGCTGGTGAAGCAGGTCCTGGAGGCGCCAGAGGTGTACGTGTTCGGTGAGCTGCTGGACATGCCAAACATTACCAGTGTGAGTGTTGTCCTTGTACCTGTGTGAGTGTGAGTGCTAGATGATGTGTAATGGCTGATTGAATAACTTAGAGGTGTGATGGTTTATTGAATGACTTACAGGTGTGATGGTTTACTGAATGACTTAAAGGTGTGATGGTTTATTGAATAGGTTAGTGAACTGTGATGGTCTTCAGGATGAAATGTTTATAAGATACTTTTTTTTTTTTTCATAGCTTAGCCATATTTGAGTTCAGTTGAATTGCTAAGTATCACCAAATTCATTGTACATTTGTATTGTTCTTTTGAGAAACTGTTTATTATTATTATTGTTATTATTGTTGTTTTATTGTTTTGTTCTTATTGTTGTTGTTGCTACTGGTCTTGCTTTTGTCCTTATTCTTATTTTTAACATCATTATTATCCTTTCATCCTGCAGCTCAAAGGCACCCCACAACATGCGCCTTACTATGAGCTGCTGCAGTTGTTTGCGTATGGCGTGTATGGCGACTACGTGCGGGAGTCTGCCAAGTTCCCCACGCTGACGCCCACCATGCTGACTAAGCTACGGCACCTCACCATTGTCTCCATGGCCACGGGGCAAAAGAGCATCCCCCTGGCCACCCTCGGCACCCAGCTGGGCCTCACCTCCACCAGGGAACTTGAGGACCTCATCATAGAGGCCATGTATACAGGTAGCGGTGTAGAGTTGCTGCAGAGGCTCATAGGCCCAGTGTCTTATCAAGTTTTAACAGGCTGTTATGGAATGTATTAAGATTTTCAGGTATTGCTGCAAATATTCTTAAACATTTCATTACACTATCTTGTCTGGTTTTAAAAGGCTGTTGTAGAATTTATTAGTGTTTTCAGGTAATGGTGTAGAGTGTATTGCTGTAAAGGTTCCTGATATTTCATTGTCAATAATTTATTGAGTTTTAACAACCTGTTGTGGAATTTATTAGGATTTTCAGGTGACAGTGTAAAGAGTGTTGCTGCAAAGATGCTTGTATGTACACTCATCCTTTGTTGTTTAAAGGTGTTAGTAACAGACACAATACTACTACTGCTGCTACTACCACCATTGTATTATGTATCCCCAAATCCCTTCAGACATCATCCATGGCAAACTGGACCAGAAGAACGGTATCCTGGAGTTGGACCACGCCATTGGCCGGGACATCAAGCCAGAGGACCTGCCCAACATTGTGGCCACCCTGCAGGTCAGTGGCATCAGTGGTGTTAGTGGTCCTGCAGGTTTTCTCAAATGTTAGGCTCCTTTCACATGATGCCCCAGGTTACCTCAGTATGAAAGGATCAGGTAACTGCTAACCATGGGAGGTGACTGGTGGCATTGTGTGAAAGGAGCCTCAGTGTTGGGCAAGGGTTAGATGAGTGGCAAAATGGTAATTGCGTTGATGCCAAAGTACTTTGTTTTCTCTTATTCCTTGACTAATACGCTTACTTTTAACTGTACTGCTTCATTTGTACCTCATGCAGTTGTAGTGTTAAAAGTACTTTGATATGTTTTAAATGCTAAAAAAGAACTTGGGTTGAATTAGAAGTACTATGTTTTCTCTAATTCTTTGACTGATACACTTACTTTTAACTGTACTACCCCATTTGTACCTCCTGCAGTCTTGGTGTTAAAAGTGCCATGGTATGTTTCCTTATTCCTTTACCTTTACACTTCTTTATGACTGTACTGCCTCATCTCCATCTCCTGCAGTCATGATGTTAAAAGTGCTATGATATATGCTCTTATCCCTTGACCAACACACTTCCTCTTGACAGCACCACCCAATCCATGCCTGCCATAATCCTGGCATTAAAAGGACAGTATTATACTTACTCTTGACTGTACTGCCCTGTTTGTCCCTCTTACAGTCCTGGTGTGATACCTGTGACACAATGCTCTCCAACATCGACCAGCTCATCACCCGCGCCAACACAGACAAGGAGCGACACCTCAAACACCGCAACTCCCTGGAGACTGAGGTGAGTGGCATTGGCCTTGAACAGCTGTGGGCCAGGGCCAAGGCCAAGACCAGGACTTCTCTGCCGCCTCCCTGACTACCAGCAGGAGAAAGAGTGACATTTGTTCCTCTCCAGCCCAATATAACATGAATAGGGATATGACAACAGTATAAGCCAGTTTTTTCATCGGCTTTCCACTAATTATACTGCTCTGCCTCCCTGACCACCAGCAGGAGAAAGTGACACTTGATCCTCAGCCTGACATAGCATGAATAGGGATATGACAACACTATAAGCCATTTTTTTCATGTTTTCCACTAATTATACTGGAGTGGTGGCCCTCTCAGGCAGATGTGGGCCAGAGCTTCTCCCTGATCACCAGCAGGGAAAGAACAACACTTTCTTCTCCCCCCCCTCATTATATAACATAGATAAGAATGTGACAGAACACCATAAGCTAAGTTTTTCCTGTATTTTCAATGAACTATACTTGAGTGGTGGTCCTCTTATCAGCTATGGACAAGAAACTCCTCCTCCCTGACCACCAACAGGAGTACTGATTAACACTTGCTCCTCTCCAGCCTGACATAACATGAATAGGAATATGACAGAACACTGGATAATAATGCATAAATTAGACAAGTGAGTCAAGATGAAGCAGATCTTTATTTCTTTTAACATTTTGACAGTGAGTCTTTTTTTCTCCCAGGAAGACTCATTGTTGAAGTGTTAGAGAAATAATGATCTGCTTCATCTGTCTTTTTCTCACTGCCACAATCCACTCACAGGATTATAAGCAAACTTTATTATGTGTCTCCATCAATACACATGGAATAGGAACAGAAAACTTATCCATAATGGTACAAAATATGCCCTTTAATAAATATTTAACCTACACTATACAAACACTAGATTATAAACAGATTTTATCATGTGCTTTCACTGACTATACTTTACATATTGAGTAGGAACAGAAAAGTTATCCAGAACAGCTACAGACATGTTTGAATACATTTTTAAGTAGAAGTAAACAAATATTATACTGTTCTCAGTTTACATCACATATTTTCAAGAGATTCAGTTGAAGGATGCTGCCTCAGTCACTGGTCTGTCAGAAACAAATATGTGCTTGTTTGTGTTTTACTTGAGTTTGGTGTGGATTCTTTGTTTGAAATTCAAGACATATTTCATGAAGAGATTGTCACGGTAGATACGTAGATACACCAAGGAAATTGTTTAGGGAATGAATAATGATCAGCAATGGTAAGGAATTGTTGAAGGATTTTATGAATGGTGAATGATGAAATGAAGTGTAGCAATTATGTAAGGATAAACAGGAGACCATGGACTGTAACATCTACATAAATTGAATCTACTGAAATGACATTGCTGTATTGGTCTGTCATATTGTCAATGAAACTATAATAAAAAATGTCAAAATGTATTGGTTGCAGTAATTGGTAACATGAAAAGCATTAGAATCTGTTGAATGGCTTATTTTATTTTATGCACATGTCTTTATTTATGTATCTCATTCAGTATTGTCATCCCATTGTCAGAGACGGGGCAGTGATAAGTGTTTCTTGAGGCCTTTGTGAGAGGCACACTCAGGGAAAATTGTGCTATTGTGATGGCCATTGAGAAAGATCATCATGCCAGTCAGGATTAGATTCATAATAATACTTGCTTTGAGGACAAGTGTGTTAGAGAGAGAGAGAGAGAGAGAGAGAGAGAGAGAGAGAGAGAGAGAGAGAGAGAGAGAGAGAGAGAGAGAGAGAGAGAGAGAGAGAGAGAGAGAGAGAGAGAGAGAGAGAGAGTGAGTATATATTTCACTGGGACTTTTGACACACACACACACACACACACACACACACACACACACACACACACACACACACACACACACACACACACACACACACACACACACACACACACACAAAGGCACCATGAGGCAAGAAATAAACATGTCACTCAGGCTCAAGGCTCTACAACCTCCCAATAGAGACTGATCTTTGCAGCCAAACCACCAGGGAGACAAGAATCTTGAGTGGCATAATCCTCTTGGTCTCCCTCACTGCCACTAGACCATACAGGTGTCAGGGGGAGTGAGACATTGCCAGCAGTGTGCCAAGACTTAACACAACACACACTCCTGGACTCTAACATGAACACAGACACTGAACCTAATGACTGGGAGAATAAAAATTGGAAGATAATTGGAAAGAGACTAATTGTAAGACTGAACTACACTTAGAGATGGTGTGTGAAGGAGGGAGAAGGATGAACATCTGGGAAGAGGTTGTCTGTGAATAAAAAAATGAGAAGATAGTTGGAAGACCAAACTAGACCTGGAGATGTCCAGAGGAAGAAGGATAAATATCAGGGAAGATATTAATGAGAACTGGAAAAAAGTAAGGGAAGAATATACAAGCCCACTCCCTCACTTTTTCAAACTAGAGGAAAAACAGGACAAATATAATAGAGATAGAACCACATGAATAACTGATGAATAAACTGGAAATAAGAAAACACACACACACCCACATACTCATCAACTTAACTAAATAAAAACTGGACAGATATATGGAGATAGAACCATATCAACCTAACCAACACCCAGTACAAGTAAACTGTAACTGGAAAGAACACAGCCACTCACTCACTCCCCAGTAGCAGTGAGGTGACAGTACATTCCTCTCCCCCAGGTGCTGAACATCAAGGCATCACTCAAGACGCAGGCGCAGGAGGGGGATGAGGCACTGGTTTCCGATTCCCGAGACCACGACAAGAAGCGTCCCGTTAAGAAGGGCATTCGAGCCTCCTCCACTAAGTTCTGGCCAAAGAGTTCCTAGTGGGGGCTTCCTGCTAGCACCTCTCACTCTCCTCCCAGCACCCTCCAGCCCTGCCTTGACACCTTCCCCTTCCATGCTCTTGTGTATTTATCCGATCAGTGTGTTAGTTGACGTATTTTCCTCTTATCTTTTTATTAATTTTTCTTCCCTGTTCATGAAAGAAAAGCAGGAAGAATGGAGTGATGGGTGGATTATATAGTAATTACAAGTTTCTAATTGTATCTACCTATGAAGAATAATGATAGGAGTTAATGTCTTATGAGGTCATTTATATGTGGAAACTTAAATTGTGTGGATCACCCTGTGTGGATTACTGGCCTGGTATATAGAGAGATGGACAAATCTAGTTGTCTATATAACAGAATGTAAAGAAATTGAATACTAATTATGGCAGCATCACTAAACTGGACCTCTCATTTTCATGGGGAGTTGATTAGAAAGGGTACAATATTTGTGGACTCAGCCTTGAAAAGTGCTCCAGCACGTGTCAACTTTCCAGATACCTCTTCCTGTTCCTGCTCCATGTGTAAAGTATTCTTAGTGCAAGACTCGCATTAAAGTTTGCCTACAGTGGAGTGTGGTGTTATTGCCCTGGTGGTGTGGTGTGGTGTGGTGTGAGAAATTTTGCTGCCCAGGACATGATTTTGTGTTATATCTTGCCTCTGATATATGATGGGTATAGGAAATCCTCAGAGTAAGTTTTTTTTTTTTTTTTATCAGATTTATGAGTATTTTACTTTCTTACACACTTTCATTATACACTTAAAATTCTTTGATACATGATGTTTACACAAGTAATTTTTTTTCTTTTTCAGATTTATGTGCATTTTTTGTCTGAAATTCAACTTTTTTTATATCTTCATTACATACTAATGTAAAAAAGGTCACCAAATATTCTGAATTTAATTATTTTACTTTTATTTATTTCATTTATTTGCTATATGTTTTGTACTAACAAGCTGACAACCATCTCCAGTTGTAATAAAACTTCTCAGCATGCTGCACCATTGTCCATATGGTTAGGTAACCAGTGGACAATGGACAGAATCAGGCTGAGAATTCCAGAGTTTACCAGTGAAAGATATGAAGTGAATAGGCAAAATAAGGTTTATATGACTCATATTCTTTTTGTTCTGTGTCATGTCATGTTAGACTTGTCAGATGGTGAATATTACAATGTGTGTGTGTGTGTATGTATGTAAAGTAAATATTTATCACTATTACTGGATACATATGTACAGAGTTTGCATTCTTAAGTGAAATGTATATCAACTGTGTGTGTGTGTGTGTGTGTTTGTTTGTGTGTGTGTGTGTGTGTGTGTGTGTGTGTGTGTGTGTGTGTGTGTGTGTGTGTGTGTGTGTGCACACGCGCACGAGTGCCTCTCTGTCTCAAATGGAGCTGCATGCATAAGTTTTCCTGCCTTGTATCACTTCCAGCATGTCTCACTAGCATGAATTAAAGGGGATCCTCTGCACCACATTGCCTTGCCCTGAGTCATGAGTAAAGAATATGTTGGGTAATGTGTACAGAGAGACCAGAGCAAGTGTGTATTTCTTTTGGCATCATTAAAGAAGTTGAAGCATTATATGTATTAGGTGATAAGAGAAAGAATTGATCCGGAAACATTAAGCCCAAGTTTCTGAACCTACCTGAATTTAACTTTTAGCAGGCTCTAGTGGAAGGTATTGAGAGTGTTCATGACTAGCAGAAGTAATTGGGAGTTTTAAGTGTTTACATGACTCTAATGGAAGTTATTGGGAGTTTCAAGAGTGTTTTCATAGCTAGTGGAAGTTATTGGGAGTTTTAAGAGTGTTTTCATGATTCTAATGGAAGTTTAACAAGAATCTTGCATTATTTATGGTCTTTTCATGATTCTAGTGAAAGTTTAACAAGAATCTTGCATTATTTATGGGAAAGATACTCATGAGAACATAATTTTTCATCACTGTGGCCTTGGAAAAATTAAAATAAAACATGTGAGAATTCAAAGTGTTTCAGTATACTGCTATGTTGAAATTAACTCTTCTTTCTTCCCCCACCCAATAAAAAAAGGGAGTAGAATAATATAATAATAATAATAATAATATTAATAATAATAATAATAATAATAATAATAATAATAATAATAATAAATTAATAAATAAGATAAAGAAATCAATAAATAAAAGGTGGGCAACAAATTATACTACTATATTGATTATTAACATAATTTCCCATATTAATATTATCAAACAATTCTACACCAATCTCGTTCTCTTCTCCCACAGCTAATGAGAGGAGGGGCTGCACTGAGGCCACTTGGGGAGCGTCACACTGGGCTGGGTCACGTCCCCAAGGTGGTGCCCTGAACATGCACCCTTTGAGAGCCCCGTGCGTGAAGGTCATCACCACCACTGCTACTATTATTGCAGGAGAATGGTAAAGTGTTAATTTGTGTCCTTGTTGAGTTTTTTATTTATTTTTTTTAGCAATCTATCCATTTATCCATGTAATTATTAATTTATCCGTCTGCATGTCCACCTTTATATCTGTATCTATCTATCTATCTATCTATCTATCTATCTATTATTATTATTATTTTTATTATTATTATTATCATTACTATTATTATAAAAGACATAAAGAACAATAAGGACAGGATGAAGTGAGTGTCTTGTATCTATATCTTAAATACTAAAAATGCGAGTATGTTTACCAGGCTCAGCAAAAGTTCCTGGCAGTGTAAGGGTTAATATTTCATATAGTTTTCTTTGGTTTAAATAAAAGAAGAAACTTAGATTAGGAGAGGAATGCAATCACGTCAGATGAAAACTCAAGTGGTGCGTGGAAGTAGACAAGACCATTAATATACTCGACTATCCTGCTGCCTGGCCCTTGACGTGTGTTCATAACGCATAAGGAAATATTTACCTAGGAGAATCGTGGCTAATCACGCATAAGTTTTGATGTTGGAAGGGGGATTGACAATGAAAATATTTAGAACAGCGGCCAGTATGAACGATAATTTTTGATGTTGAAAGAAGGGGTAAGTAAAGTATCTGAGAGAAAACATTTACTTAAAAGAACAAGGCCAATATGCATTATAACCTTTGAAGTTGGAAGAGGGGCTAAAAAATGGACTGCCACGTGTAGGCCTCACGGCTTATTGCACCTTTTATTTTCTTGCGTTCTCATGTTTTAAAAGTTTCGAAGACTGTGCATTCCCCACCTCATAAGAAAAGATTTAAAACCAAGTACATAATAACTTTTGACGGAGAGGAGTAGACAGGAAGTTTTCTGAAGCAGTGCAGGCGTTGGTTTGTGGCTATGGTTACGATTTGTGTGTGTGTGTGTGTGTGTGTGTTCCCTCATTTCCATCTTGAAAGGGTAGCACATTGCAGGGCGGGGCTGGAGAACACAACACTGGTCATCTTACGGTATTTGCTCAGCCGGGAAGGGCAAGCATGTGTATGCTAATGTAGTGTTGGTATGGGGTGTGAACGTGACTGAAGGGAGGAGACGTGTGAAAGAGAGAGGAAGGGAGAGGCATGTAGACACCACAGCTGACTTACTATTTATCACAACAGCTTATTTAGTCCACGCATGTGCTCGTATCGCGTAATACTTTTCGTACACGTGTGCGCGCGCGCGCGTAATATACGTATAGTTTTTCTGTGAGTGAGTGGTATGTTGCCTCATCTCACGGTCCCCTGAAGGCCGGCGGTAGAGCGCGACACGGGGAAGAAAAGGTGATAATGGAGGCGGTGGTCTTAAGCCTTGGTCACAGTAACGCTCACTACAGCCTCTGACTGCCGTGGTGAAGGTGCATGAGTGTTCTTACCCATAAAATGACGTGAGGTTGTGTAACGTTTAATGTTTACAGTAAAGCCACATGTGTTATGGACATGTGGTAAGACTTGGGGAGTTTGTGAGGGTTTGTGTTGTTCCAGGCACGTGACAATATGTGCGTGTAGACAACTAAGGGGAGAAAGAAGGGAGGATGGATATAAGAGAGGGAGGGAAAAGCAAAAGGCACGCAGTAACTTCTTAAACACTACCCTTGTGTAATCACAGAAGCTTGACAAGGATTTTTTGCATACACTTTAATCATCAAACATGCTCAGTACCCTTGTGTGTATCTGTGTGTGTGTGTGTGTGTGTGTTTGAGTGTGTGTGAGTGTGTAGGAACTAACTTAACCACAAATGAAACTACTAATATTTCAATTTATATTCGTTTTCTCATACATGTCATAAAGGACTGACTGGTGACGTGGTTGTGGGTAAAGGGTGACTGTATCCTCTCTCTCTCTCTCTCTCTCTCTCTCTCTCTGGTGCTCACGTGTCCTTCACCATCACTCCTATTTTTTCACCGTACAGTCACCGAACCCTCATGCTGGTGGCTAAGAAAAGGAGCACTGAGGCGGGCCGTGTTACTGGCGGCATGACCAACTCAAGGTCATGCGTCGTTTAGCACCACCCTGAGACGCCATGGGGCCGCAGGAATGAGTGGTTATCACGCTTGCCTCACCACCACTAGGTCTCTCTTCGAATCCCGTGAAAAGTGAACCTCATTTCTGTACTTCCAGAGATAGAGAGGCGTAGTTTATGCATTCTTTCCCACTCCAATACTTTACTCGTTCTTAGGGACTGACGCGTATTCAGAATCGTTTGCTCTCGCACCACGACTATTCTTAAAGGCCACAAGGATGATTAGCC
>NC_087166.1:10480000-10485000 GCF_035594125.1 Scylla paramamosain
GGGGAAATAAAATAGACATACACACAAACTAGCCATAAACCAAGTACTAGAAAAACCATAACAAACTCAGCCGGTGTTGCTTTCCGTGCGAGTGAAGTGAGTGGCGGGCAGCAGTGACGTCACGCGCCTACTTGCTTCACACGTGCTGATGACGCAATACTCTCCCGCTGATGCTGCCGCCCCTGCCTTCTGTCTGTCCCTTGCTTGCTGTCTGCCTGTGTGTGTGTGTGTGTGTGTGTGTGTGTGTGTGTGTGTGTGTCTGCGTGTGTGTGTGTCTTCGTCTAAGTGTTTTATTTATTTATTTTTTTCTGATCAATAAAATTCTGTCCTTGTTTCTCTCTGTCATTCTGTCTCTTATCTGTCTGTCTCTGTTTTTGACTCTGTTTGTACGTCTTTCTGTTGTTTCCGCTCATCTCTCTCTCTCTCTCTCTCTCTCTCTCTCTCTCTCTCTCTCTCTCTCTCTCTCTCTCTCTCTCTCTCTCTCTCTCTCTCTCTCTCTCTCTCTCTCTCTCTCTCTCTCTCTCTCTCTCTCTCTCTCTCGTGGAGCAAAATATATCATTCACTTTTCTAACAGCAAATTAACAAACTTATTTTTCATTTTCTCTCTTTTTTATTTTTTTTTCTCTCGCTTACATTTTTGTGCCCTTAATTTCCTCCTCCATACGTAAGAGAGAGAGAGAGAGAGAGAGAGAGAGAGAGAGAGAGAGAGAGAGAGAGAGAGAGAGAGAGAGAGAGAGAGAATTCTTAGTAGGTAGTTTTCAAGTTTGTGTTCCCAGCAAAAAAAGAAAGAAAAAGAAAAAGAAAAGAAAAAAAAAGCCTTCGAAAAAAAAATTGAAGTGAAGGAAACTTGAGAGAGAGAGAGAGAGAGAGAGAGAGAGAGAGAGAGAGAGAGAGAGAGAGAGAGAGAGAGAGAGAGAGAGAGAGAGAGAGAGAGAGAAAGGGGAAGGGGGGCAGATGAGAAGGGGTTGGGGGAAGGGAAACAAGAAAGACTGGCAGAGGACATTATAGATTCCGAGGATAGATAGGGGAAAAGGGAAGGGGAGGAGAGGGGGAGGGGGAATAGATGGGACAGCTGAGGGGAAGAGTTGAGGGGAACAAGGTTGGGCTGTAGAGGAGAAGAGTGGATTAGGGTCTTTGGGCTTGTTAGAGGGAAGTAAAGGCAAAGAAAGGCTGTCTAGGGCTTTGAATAAGGTGTCAGGGTCTGTTTTTGGACTAAGGGGCTGAATTAAGACTGTGTAAAGTGCGGACACGTCTGAAGGAGGCTGAGATGGGCTGAAAAGGGCTTTGGTCTTGTTACTAAGCATGGGAGATGAAAAGGCATGGTCTGGGCTTTGAATAAGGTGTTAGGGATTGTGTTTGGGTTAGGAAGAGGATGAATAGGGCTGAGATAGGCTGAAATAGGCTGAAGAGGACTTAGATCTGTCTGTATGGAAGGAGAAATAAAGAAAGGTTGCCTAGGAATTTCAATAACGTGTTGGTGATTGTGTTAAGGTTTAGAAGAGACTGAGTTAGGGCTGTGAAAAAGGCAGGAAGGGGTGAGGTAGGTCGAAGTAAGCTGAAAAATCCTGAGACATGTTAAAGAAGGAAAGGAAAAGGTAAAGAAAGGGTGTGTAGGCTCTGAAAAATACGTTAGAATTATATTTAGGTTAAGAGCGGTCTTAGGACTGTGAATGAGATACGAAGGGGTGGAGAGGGTTGAAGAACGAACGCCTGGGTCTGTCTCAAGGAATGGAAGGTAAAGAAGAGTTGGTCCAGAGCAGTGAATAAGGTAGTAGGGGTGAGTTTAGCTAATAGGGGGATGAAATAGCTCTGGAAAGGGGATGAAGAGATCTAATAAAGGAACACAGAGCTCTTGGCGTGGGGCTGGAAGATTGAAAAAGGGGGCTGGCTTGGTTAGCGTCAAGGCTTGTTATTGTTAGAGGTTTAACAAGGGAACATAGAAGTCGTGACGTGGGGATGGAAGATTAAAAAAAAAAATGATTAGCTTGGGCTTTGTATGTATGGTATAGGCCGGATTAGCGTCAAGAAAGGGCCATGAGAGGCTGTGATGGTACCCTGCTGTAGGAAATGAAGGGACTCGATAGGACTCAATAGGGCTTAAAGGGTATGAAAAAGAGTGAAAGGAGCCGTGAAAAGATAGTAGAAAATTGTGTTGCAGGGAAAATTTGTAGAGGACTGGATGTATAGAAGAAAGGAGAGTGGGAAAGAATTAGAATGATGGCTAAACTGGGCTTTTCAAAGGAGAAGGAAAAGGAAAAGAGAGAGGAAAAAAAGAGGAAGAAAACGGTTACCTACAAACTTTAAGAGGCTGGACAAGATGGGGAGTATTGGAGGAAAAATGAACGAGGGCCGGAGGAAAAGAGGGCAGGTGGAGAGATTGAAGAAGGACGACGAGAAGGAGAAAGAAGAGGAGGAGGAGGAGGAGGAGGAGGAAAAGTCTGACTGATGGTAAGAGGGAGATTACGTGGAGAGGCTCGTGGAGGTGGAGGAGGAGGAGGAGGAGGAGGAGGAGGAGGAGGAGGAGGAGCAGATTGAGCACAAGTTGCTTCAGAGGATAAAAATCGTGTTCTGAATTGGCAAGCATTTTTATTTTTACTGAAACTGAAAGGAAAGGAAAAAAAAATAATAGAAAAGTTGAAATAAGCGGATGAAAAGGATAACGGGTAATGAAAGGAAGTACAAAAAAGGGAAATGGAAAGAAGAGAAACGTGAAACAAGAGAGGGAATAGAAAGAGAAAGAAGAAAAATATCTTAAATTGAAACTAATCAGTCTTTATTTTTATTGTTATTTTTATTCCTGTTCTGTACTTCATCTCATTCTCTTTTCTCCATCTTATTGAGACGTAACTGAAGAGAGAGAGAGAGAGAGAGAGAGAGAGAGAGAGAGAGAGAGAGAGAGAGAGAGAGAGAGAGAGAGAGAGAGAGAGAGTCGTAAATGTAACTGGAACAGCTGTCTTGTTGTTGTTGTTGTTGTTGTTGTTGTTGTTGTTGTTGTTGTTGTTGCTGCTGCTGCTACTGCTGTCGTTGCTCATGCTGTCCTTCTTCTTCTTCTTTTTTTTTTTGTTCTTGTTCTTATTCTTGTTCTTCTTCTTTTTCTTCCTCCTCCTCTTCCTCCTCCTTCTCCTCCTCTTCCTCTCAGGGATGTTGAAAGAGGAGAGTTGAGTCAGTCGTCACAAGAATAAGACCCAAATTAATGGTTCTTATGAGAAACTGAAATGAGGTTTTATCGATTATCAGGGAACAGTGAAAAAGAAGAAAAAATAAAGAAAAAATAATAGTAGTTACTTGTTTGCCCTCTCTCTCTCTCTCTCTCTCTCTCTCTCTCTCTCTCTCTCTCTCTCTCTCTCTCTCTCTCTCTCTCTCTCTCTCGGCGCTGAGAACCCAAATTACGAGAGAAAGAAATGATTGTGAGTGAAAAAGACGCGAATTGAAATTATGCCGAACCAAATTGAGACGTAATTGAAGAGAGAGAGAGAGAGAGAGAGAGAGAGAGAGAGAGAGAGAGAGAGAGAGAGAGAGAGAGAGAGAGAGAGAGAGAGAGAGAGAGAGAGAGAGAGAGAGAGAGAGAGAGAGAGAGAGAGAGAGAGAGAGAGAGAAAGAAAGAAAGAGACAGACTATTGCCAAGACAAGATGCAACTCGATAAGATAATAGGAACGGATGAATAAGCGTATTAAAGATAAGGAGAAAAAGAGAGAGAGAGAGAGAGAGAGAGAGAGAGAGAGAGAGAGAGAGAGAGAGAGAGAGAGATGCACGTAAAGGAAGAGAAAGAGAGAGAAAAAAGAGGAGGAATGAGAGAAGAGAGAGGAAGGGGGAGGAGGGAAGGGAAGGGAAGGGTAGGTTAGGGAAGGGAAGGGAAGGGAAGAGAAGTGACAAGAGAAGGGGCGAAAAACATGCCAGGGAAGCCAGCTGGTCGAGAGAGAGAGAGAGAGAGAGAGAGAGAGAGAGAGAGAGAGAGAGAGAGAGAGAGAGAGAGAGAGAGAGTCGGAAGTTACGGTCACCCTAACATCAACAACAACCCTCGCTCACACACAAACACACACACACACACACACACACACACACACACACACACACACACACACACACACACACACACACACACACACTGTCCTTCTCACTTTGCAAGACTGAAAACTATAAGACTGAGGAGAGTTAGAAAAGAAAAACTTAGCTTGAAACTCACTAGCAAAACATTAACTTATTCTTGGTGTAGCTCGGCTCCTTAAGGTCAGAATCCTCTCTCCTTCTCCCCTTCCAAACAATTTTGATCTAATCTGCTTATAACTTTTGCGGAAGTTAGGTGGCCAGTTTTTGTTAAGTTTGCTTGCACAGTTTTTTTTTATGATTTTTTTTTGTCAGATTTTTCGAGTAAGAAAACTGGAACCAAATTTTTATGTTTTTCATTACAATTTTTCCTTTTAATATTTGATTTTCTGACATATAAACAACTCTGTGGTCATGCATTTTTCCTTCGGCCATAATTTTTTGGAACAAATTTTTCAAAATGTGTAAGAAAAGTATATATATACTCGTATATATATATATATATATATATATATATATATATATATATATATATATATATATATATATATATATATATATATATATATATATATATATATTTTTTTTTTTTTTTTTTCCTTTCTTCACACATATTGCTATTTCTCAAGCACAGTTCTTTGCATTATAAGTTTATCTTTCTAGGAAAACAAACATAATGAAAAATTGGTTAATAACTTTGGGAGGAGGTGCAGTTTGGATATGTAGTGAAGATAATTTTGAGATACGAGCTGTTAAAGATTTTGTGTGTCAACACTCCCGCTCAGCAGTTGTTAATGACCTCCCGCACTGTAACTATCATCTCCCTCAATTCCCTCCACCTTCCTCTTCTTTCCTGAGGTGAGATTCTTTGCGGAAATGCTTCTCTTGTTCAGTTCCTCCTGGCGGTGCAGTACGTCAGTAGTGTGGCGTGAAACGGAGCACCCAAGGGTTGGCA
>NC_087166.1:10497500-10500000 GCF_035594125.1 Scylla paramamosain
TGTCACTTTCCCCATGAAAATATCTCCAGTACAAATTGTCTGTCATTAGCACGGTTTCAGTCCGTCTTTTTCCACTGAAGACACTCTCCAGTGGCCATGCTGTACCCATCCTGTACTTACCCTCGTTCTCGATTACTGCCAAGGTTTTTATACTCTTTCCTTCCTTCCTCTCTCACAGTTTTGAGTTCCGGGTTTCAAACTGCCTTGTCATTAATTAGTGTGCTGAGGTTCTCTCTTATGAAATGTGTGTGTGTGTGTGTGTGTGTGTGTGTGTGTGTGTGTGTGTGTGTGTGTGTGTGTGTGTGTGTGTGTGTGTGTGCGTGGCCTTCTTAGTCATGTTTTTATGCTCTAGTACCTTATCTTTAAAACCTACTTCCTTGTTCTCTTCCTCTTCCTCTTCCTCTTCCTCATCCATCTCTTCTTATCCTGTGTGTGTGCTTGCGTGCGTGCGTGTGTGTATGTATTTGTGTGTGTGTGTGTGTGTGTGTGTGTGTGTGTGTGTGTGTGTGTGTGTGTGTGTGTGTGTGTGTGTGTGGTTTTAATTAAGGTGCAGCAGCAGTGGTGGAAGGCTTCACAAATGCTTCCAGACCCTTGATTAGTCAGCCATCTTTTCATCTCCCTTGCTGGTCACCTAATAGCCGAAAGATGGAACGGAGTCAACAAAGTAAACTCTAGTCAATTTGCAAGAACAACAACAAGATGTACATTTGTTATGGTTCATTCATTATCCATCTACAAGCTGGTGGATTTGATTGAGGGTGTGTTGTGTCACTCTTATCGTTCTTAGAGTTAAACTGAAGGATGAGAACTAGGTAAACATTTATCACATTGCAAGAAAATAAGACTTGCTTTTCTCTCAATTCATTCATCATCAAAGCACAGACTAGTGGACTTGACTGTGAATTTATCGTCCTTAGTATTTATTTAAGAAGTGCTCATATCAAATAACACAGGACTGATAAATATTAGACCACAGCTCCCTTTCGTCACTTAATACCATCTAATCTATATATGTAATGTCTAAACAAAATATCTCTAATTATAATTGCCCCTCAACGTCAGATATCAAGGTTTTTCTCAGGTACCTCAGCAAAGTTTCCAGCAACGCGCAGCCTTCGTGTTGTTTAGGGAAGGAGATGAAATGAGCGAAAGTGGAAAAAGACACGAATTAGTCTGAGTGTCAGCTGGGGATCACGTTCAAGAGGATGGAGGAGGAGGAGGAGGAGTATATGAATAAGAATGAAAATGAGGATAAGATCGAGAATATGAATTTAGGAAGAAGAGGATACGGATGACGAGTAGGAAGAATAAGAGTGAAAATTAGAATAAGAAAAGAATAA
The DNA here is from genome assembly GCF_035594125.1 of Scylla paramamosain. Lineage (NCBI taxonomy): Eukaryota > Metazoa > Arthropoda > Malacostraca > Decapoda > Portunidae > Scylla > Scylla paramamosain. Next base: position 10,498,841 of record NC_087166.1, read on the forward strand.
AGAGGAGGAGAAAGAAGAGAAGAAAAATAAAAAAAGGAAAAAAAATCAGAAAAGAACTAGAAAAAAAGAATAAACTGGAGGAGGAGGAAGGAGATGAATAAAATAAGAAACAAAAATAAAAACAACAATAAGAATAACAACAAAGAGAAGGAGAAGATGGTAGAGAAGGAGGAGGAAGATAAGAACAAGAATAAGAATAAAGAGGATGAGAAAAAAACAGAAGAATGAGGAGAATGATAATAAACAGTAACAGTAATCTAGCTAAGAGACATTTAAACATAAGCTGTAGTTGGGCACGGCAGGAGTGTTAATAGGACTCTTTATTACGTTCACTGCTTGTTTATGAATACCCTCGTGGCTGGCAGTGTGCAAGTGACGGGGAGACGCGGGGAAGTTATCAGTGAGGAGTGCTGGTGGTCACAGTGCCTTCGTTCACGCACAGACAGCCACGTGCCGAGTGCCTCACTGTGAATAGGAGAGAATTTTTTTTTTTTTTTAATGTGAATAGATGGAGGTTTTTTGTTTATTTATTTATTTTTTTCTGTAAATTGAATGGGTCTTTATTTTCTACTGAGAGTTGAAAGGAAGTTTTTATTCATTTTTTTTTTTTTTAGTTGTAAACTGAATTGGACTTTTTACTTGTTTGTGATATAAATAGGATGAAAATTTTTATTTATTTATTTTTCTACTGTAAATGAGACAGAACTTTGTTATTATTTCTACTGAGAACAGATGCATTGTTTCATTTATTTGAATTTTTTATTTATTTTCCTGTGAACAGAAATACATTTTTTTTTATTTTCATTGTAAAAATAGAATGTGACATATTTATCTTTTTATCTTTTTAAGCTTCCCTGTATCTTGACAGAGAGAGAGAGAGAGAGAGAGAGAGAGAGAGAGAGAGAGAGAGAGAGAGAGAGAGAGAGAGAGAGAGAGAGAGAGAGAGAGAGAGAACCCGTGTGTCAACTTAAACACACACACACAACAACAACAACAACAACAACAACAACAACAACAACAACAACAACAACAACAACAACAACAACAACAACACCTCACCAACCAATACTACTCGGATATCAAACTAAAGACAATAAACAAACAAGCTTACTTTCTTGCTAACTTTACACTATCTACACATTAAAAAACCATAGACAACA
>NC_087166.1:10515000-10517500 GCF_035594125.1 Scylla paramamosain
TACTACTACTACTACTACTACTACTACTACTACTCCTACTACTACTGGAGCTGATACTGTCGTTCTTCTTGTTGCTGATAAGAGAGAGAGAGAGAGAGAGAGAGAGAGAGAGAGAGAGAGAGAGAGAGAGAGAGAGAGAGAGAGAGAGAGAGAATCATGTTACGTGTATTTAAAGTGGCCTGGAAAAACAATACACACAAAAAATCAGAAACTAGATGTGAAAAAGATTTAATGTATTAGCATTTAAATTAGAAAATAAGTAAATAAAGAAGAAATATGCGAGAGAGGAGGAGGAGGAGGAGGGGCAGGAGGAGGAGAAGGAGGAGGAGGAGGAGGAGGGAGAGTAAAGGGGAAGGAAAGTAAAGCAAGATTTCAATTAAGAAGGGGGAGAGAGAGAGAGAGAGAGAGAGAGAGAGAGAGAGAGAGAGAGAGAGAGAGAGAGAGAGAGAGAGAGAGAGAGAGAGAGAGAGAGAGAGCTCGATTCGCAACTAGGAAACGTGAGTCGCTGGGAGAGTCTCATCTTGTCCGAGGGGAGAGGAAGAGGGGAGATAGGAGGAGGAGGAGGAGGAGAGGAACAGGACAGTAAAGGCTATTGGAAGAGAGAGAGAGAGAGAGAGAGAGAGAGAGAGAGAGAGAGAGAGAGAGAGAGAGAGAGAGAGAGAGAGAGAGAGAGAGAGAGAATGTGAGTCATTATGTCTTCATGGATATTGTGTTGGCAGTCCTCCTCCTCCTCCTCCTCCTCCTCCTCCTCCTCCTCCTCCTCCTCCTCCTCCTCCTTTTCACTCTCCCCTTCCTCCCTTTACCCGTATCATCCTCCCTCCTCCTTTCCCGTCCTTTTCTCCCTCATTCCTTCCTTCCTTCCTGCCTTTCTTCCTTCCTTCCTTCCTTCCTTCCTTCCTTCCTTCCTTCCTTTCTTCCTTCCTTCTCTCCTTCTTTTCCTTTCCTTTCTCTCCTCTCCTCTCTCTCTTATTGAAACATTATTTTCTTCCTTTTATGATTTATTCTTTCTTTTTTTATATTTTCATTCTCTCTCTCTCTCTCTCTCTCTCTCTCTCTCTCTCTCTCTCTCTCTCTCTCTCTCTCTCTCTCTCTCTCTCTCTCTCTCTCTCTCTCTCTCTCTCTCGCTGAATAGACTGGATTAAAAAAACATCTTTTAAAGACGATAATGTGTGTGTGTGTGTGTGTGTGTGTGTGTGTGTGTGTGTGTGTTAACAATGCGTACATCAACATAATTGGAGTAATAATCTTAGTGACCTAATAACTTGAAGAATTCTCTCTCTCTCTCTCTCTCTCTCTCTCTCTCTCTCTCTCTCTCTCTCTCTCTCTCTCTCTCTCTCTCTACCGCTGGGCAAGTTTGGAATGGATAAGAAATTGTGTATGTGTTGAATTCGTGTGTGTGTGTGTGTGTGTGTGTGTGTGTGTGTGTGTGTCCCAGGACCGTTTGTGTACATGTAAACCAAACTGTTACTTACTCTGTTTGTTTACGAGTGGGAGAGAAAGGAGCAGGAGGACGAGCAGGAGGAGGAGGAGGAGGTAAGGAAAAGGAGAGGTTATGTTGGAGGAAAAGGTTAATATTGGAGAGATGGGAGGGAAGGAAGGAGTGTAGGAAAAAATACTGTTATGGAAAGAGGAAGAAGAAGAGGAAAAGGAAGAGGAGGAGAAGGAGGAGGAGGAGAACAAGGAAGAAGAAAATATACAATCCGCTTATTATCCTTCTTTCTTCTTTCTTAAGTAATCTTTCTGTCTTCCTTCTCTTCCTTCGTAACTTTCTTTTCCTTCCTCTTCCTTACTCATCCTCCTCTTCTTTTTCCTCCTTACCTTCGATGCTCCTTTTTTTTTTCTTTTCTTTTTTTGCTCTTTCTTCCTCCTCTTTCATCCCATGCCTTTCACTTGGCTCCTCTCTTCCTCCCTCTCTTTCCCTCTCTCCCTCCCTTTCCCTCCCTCTCTCCCTTCCTCGTTTCTCCATCTAATCTCAGGCCTTTAAAACTCACAAACAAAAATATTCTGTCTAAAGAAACTCTCTCTCTCTCTCTCTCTCTCTCTCTCTCTCTCTCTCTCTCTCTCTCTCTCTCTCTCTCTCTCTCTCTCTCTCTCTCTCTCTCTCTCTCTCTCTCTCTCTCTCTCTCTCTCTCTCAGTTCCCATAAAACAACTGGTATATTTTTTTTTCCTTCGTTCAGTTTTGCCAATACATTAATTTTTCCATTCACAATTCATTCATTTCATTCATTCCCTCTTGTATGATGATGAATAAACTTTCGTGTTTTACAATGTTCTGGTTCATGATGTAACAATGGCAAAGTTGTTGTTTCTTTCCGTGTTTTATTTTCCTTACGTGTACAGTTATTATCATTATGAAGTGAATATTACGCTTACTTCCTTTTCTTTCATGTATATATATATTTTTTTGGTTCGTGTCTTCCTGTTTTCTTTTTCTTTATTCTCTTCGTATTTTTTTTCTATAGATGGAATAAGGAACTTGTCTGTAAATTAAAGTATCTA
>NC_087166.1:10522500-10525000 GCF_035594125.1 Scylla paramamosain
AAGGAAAGAAGAAAAACACAGTCAAGAAATAAAGGAAGGGAGGAGAGGAGAAGAAGAGGAAGAAGGCAAAGGAATGAAGGAAGGAAGAGGAAGATACGCAAAAATATAAGACTAACATAGGCAACGAAAAGAAAAAAACAAAGAAAAAAAAATGAGGACGAAAGAGAAAGAGAAAGATAGTGAAGACATAAGAGAAGAGAGGAAGAAGAGGAAGACAGGCAGGGATGAAGGGAGGCAGGAGGAAGGTAAGGGAAGGTTAGGTAATACTGCTAATCCGGGCATAGCAGGTTAATTGGTCACTTAATGAAGGGAAAGGTATACTGATGCACGTGTAATGTTTGGGCCGAGGCAAGATTGCACAAGTTCAGACATGTTTTGGTGGTTTCATGTTTGTTTACGCTAGGAGAAAAGAGGAGAGGGGAAGAAAGAAGAGAAGAAGAGAGGAAGGAAGAGAAGAGAAGAGGAGAGAAAGTAAGAAAGGAAGAAAGAGTAAGGAATAAAAAAAAGTTAGAAAGAGAGAAAGTAGGAAAGAAAGTACAATGGAAAGAATGAATACGAGAAAATGAAAGAGAGGAAAACGAAGAAAGTAAGATAGTAAGAAAGAAAGAAAGTGGGTAAGAAATTAAGAAAATAAAGTAGGAAAAAGAAAGTAAGTAAGAAAGAAAGCAAGAAAGAAATTAACAAAAAGAAAACAAAACAAAAAGAAAGAAAGTAGGGAAGTAGGGAAGAAATAAAGAGAAATAACGAATAAAAGAAAAAAGAAAGAAAGTAACTAAGAAGGAAAAAGAGAAAGTGAAAAAGTAAGAAAAAATATGAGTAAGAAGAGAGAGAGAGAGAGAGAGAGAGAGAGAGAGAGAGAGAGAGAGAGAGAGAGAGAGAGAGAGAGGTAGACATCATTTACAAGTACTTACGAAAAACTACTAGTAAAAAAAAAAAAAACTGTGCTGGCAAAAACATCCTGGCGGCAGTTTGTGAAAATATTAACACTTTCGTTTCCATGACAAAAGAGATTAAGGCACAACTGGAAAACTGTATTGACTGGCTAATGTATTTTGGGAATGATTGGTGGTTAGTGTAATGTTTGGGAGCGAGGGGAGAGAGGTTGCTGAGGGCTAGAGCGTGTTTTAGTATGCTGTTTGTTGACCCCTGGATAAGAACATCATTGGGTGGTGGCTGCAAAAAAGAAGGAATGATAATAGGATGCTTGTGGAAGATTGGCAAAAATAAGCTGGTGATGGAGGTGCGTGCCAGACAAAGGGGAAATGAGGAAAAAGAATGAAAAAGTAGGAAAAGAAACATATGATGGCTGTGTTTTATAGAATATTTATGGTTTCGTTACCTTAAGAAGTTCACAAGATAGAGTATGATTGGATAACTTTTGACTGGTGACGTTTGTGGATGTGATTAGCTAGTTAGTGATTCGGTGAAAACTCCTGCAAGTGACACCTGAGAAGGAAAGTATTATTGGTTTCATTTCCATAACAAAAAAAGGTAAAGAAATAGAAATTGAAAAAGAAGTGAGGTATGACTGGAAAAATAATTGATTTCTGGTGTTGTTTTTTTTTTATATATATTATTTGTTAGTTAGTGACTGACTGACGACTTTTGGCAGTGACACCTGGAAAAAAAAATATCATTGTTAATTTCGTTCCCATAACAAAAAAATAAAAAAAAGAGAAAGATATATGATTGTGAATATGATTGATTATTGATATTAACTAATGATGGCGTGACGTTCCCTGGCAGTGACACTTGACAAAAAAAAAAAAAGCATTAATGATTTTGTATCCATGAAAAAAGAGATAAATAACCAGAAAATAAATGAGTTACGATTCGAAAATGATCAATTGGTGACGTCCCTGGAAATAATGAGTTAAATAGAGACTCGATTTAAACTCCTGGAAGTAAAACCTAAAATATATTCTAACTGATCTCGTTTCCGAAGCGAAAATGAAAACAAGAGAAAGAAAAATAAAGGTGTTACTGAAAAAAAAATACTGATAGGTGATGTTTGTGGAAATAATTAGTTAGGCAGTGACTTGATTACTAACTTATGTCGTGTTCGTGACAAAAATTAATATAAAAGAGAAAGAAAAAAAAACAAAGCTATGACTGAAAAAAAAGATCAGTGATATTAATTAATGGCTGAGTGGTGATTCTTAGCAATTGCACCTGAAAAAAATACTATTAATTTCCCTTCCACGAAAACAATAGAAGAAAGAATTTAAAAGACAGAGGCACGACTGGGAAAAAATAATTGATAGATGATATTTCTGGGAATGATTAGTCAGTGACTGGGTGACTCGTCCTGGCAGTGACACCCGTTTCCTGCAGTGGCAATTAGCGCACCTGTGTCTGTGTCACTGATTGGCCAGGTGAGGAGAAAGGAGGAGAGAATGCCACAGAGAAAAGAGACACAAAGAACAGGACATGGCAGAAATGATCTCTCTCTCTCTCTCTCTCTCTCTCTCTCTCTCTCTCTCTCTCTCTCTCTCTCTCT
>NC_087166.1:10527500-10532500 GCF_035594125.1 Scylla paramamosain
AGAGAGAAGAGGGAAAAATGGAGGAAGGATGGAAAAAAATAAAAGAGGATTAGGGGAGAGAGAGAGAGAGAGAGAGAGAGAGAGAGAGAGAGAGAGAGAGAGAGAGAGAGAGAGAGAGAGATGGAGAGGGGTTAGAAAAGAGAAAACTTCTGTGATGTAATTTTCACCTCTCTCTCTCTCTCTCTCTCTCTCTCTCTCTCTCTCTCTCTCTCTCTCTCTCTCTCTCTCTCTCTCTCTCTCTCTCTCTCTCTCTCTCTCTCTCTCTTCTGAATCTCATGGACAACTGCATAATTTTCTTTCCCTCTCTCTCCCTCTCTTTCTGTCTCGCTTTCTGTCATTCAATCAATCAAACCGACTATTTCCCATCAACTCCGTCCCTCCATCAGCTCCCAGCCACCCGTGCCCATGTCAACTCATATCAACTGCAAGGAAAGTCATGTCAGCTTCACCTTGTCCAATTCACTTCTCACGTCCCCTGTCAATTGTAAAGTTCGGTGCGGTAGTGTTTCCGTTCCCTTGTCACGTCAGCCTTTGTCATGTCACTTGTTGTCTCAGTAAGGTAAGGTAAGGTAAGGTCCGTGTTTGGGTCTCTGTTTCAGCCCAGTCAGTTATTATTATTATTTTTTTTTATTGATTAGTTGATTGTTTTGTTTATTAGTCTCTGTTACGTTACCCCTGTCAACTCTGCTATGTTTGCGTCTGTTCTGTCAGTTGGTCAATATCTCACCACCCCTTCAACTGCTCCACCCTGCTGCATAACCTGTCAGTCATCCACCCCCTCCCCCTGTCAACTGTCCTCACCTGTTATAATAGTCCTGTCAATCCTTTCAACTCCCTCAACCACAGCCAGTCAGTTAATCAATCCGCCTCAACCTTATCAACCTTGTCAATTACATTCCTTATCCTCCCCTTCAACCGCCCCATCGTGTTACATACCCTGCCAGTTATCCCACCCTCTCTCAACCACACTCAGTAACTCTACCACCTCATTACCCCCCTACCCCCTCTCCACATCAATTCAGTATCTCAACGCCCCCCATCAACTCCAAGTCCTTGCTAATTATCTCATTCCTGTCTCACGTATCACCTTTCCCCTCCATCTCTCCCCTCCCTATCAACCGTACCCTCCCCCTTTCCCCTCTCTCTCTCCCCCCTCCCCGCCAAGCCCATATTTTTCCCAATATATCGATTTACACCCGACAGAGTCTTTTGTCCCCTCCATCTCAAAATTGCCGGGGAGAGTTCTTGCCACGTGTCCCCTTCTCTCCCCTCACCTCATCTCCCCTCACCTTTAATTTTCCTTTTCCCTTCCCCTTACAAGCCTTTACTAATACCTTCCCTATTCAGTCTATTGAGTTCCCCCTCTGTTGTCCCTTCTTCCCCTTACCTCCCCTCACCTTTGTTTTCTCACTCCCCTTCTTTCCTCTCACAAGCCTTTCTTTCTCCCCATTCTCTCATTCCCCCTTAGTGTTCTCTCACCGTCTTCCCACACTTTCTCTCACTTCCTCTCGCTTTCTCTCACTTTTTCCTCACTTTTCCTTCACTTCCCCTTAGTCACAGGTCTCTGTCAGTCTTATCCAGATCCCCATTACCTCTTAAGTGTCCCCTCTTTGTTACCCTTTTTCCCCTCATCCTCTCTCTCCTCTCTCTCCTCTCCCCCTCTTCCCTTTTTCTACTCATATTTTCCCTCAGATGTCCTTACCTCCTCCTTTCTGTCTTCCCTTTCCTTCTCTCCTTTCCTCTTCCCCTCTTTTTTTCCTCTCCCTTCTTTCCCCTCTTTCCACTTCCCCTTCTCTCTTTCCTCTCCCCTCTTTCCTCTCACATTTCGTCTCTCTCTTCCCCTCTCTGCCTTTCCTCTCTCCCCTCCTCTTTCTCCTTCCCCTTGTATTTTCCCCTCATCACATCTCTCTCCTCCCTCCTCTTTCCTCTTCCCTTTCCTCTCTCTTCCCCCTCAGAAGTCCTTTCTCTCTTCCCCCTTCCTGCTTTCCCCTCTCACCCCTCTCCCTCTCCTCAACCATTCTTTTCTTCTACCTCTTCACACTTCCCTCTCCCTCCCCTCTTCTTCCCCTTCTCCTCCTCTATCTCTCCCCTCTCCCTCACTCTCTCCTCGTCAGTTCCAAGCTCCTTAACCCCTAACCTCTCCCAGCTTCCCCTCTTGACCTCTCACCCCACACAGCTTCTCTTCCTCACCTCTCACTCTCACACTTGGCCCCTCTCACAGCCTCCAGCTATCTAATCTCTCTCTCTCTCTCTCTCTCTCTCTCTCTCTCTCTCTCTCTCTCTCTCTCTCTCTCTCTCTCTCTCTCTCTCTCTCTACTTCCGTACTCTTACCCCTCTTGTCTTATCCCCCCCTTGTCTTATCTCCCCCTCTCCCTCTCCCCCTTTTCCTCTCCCCTCTCCCTCTCCCCTTTTCCTCTTCCCTCTCCCTCTCCCTCTCCATCTCTTACCCACTCATACATAAAGGATAAAGAAGTTGATTGGCAGAGAGAGAGAGAGAGAGAGAGAGAGAGAGAGAGAGAGAGAGAGAGAGAGAGAGAGAGAGAGAGAGAGAGAGAGAGAGAGAGAGTTGTCAGTCTTCGTAGGAAAAAATTATGTTACGTGAAGAGGAAAAAAGTTGCGAAAAGTTTTGTAGGAAATTTTTTTTTTTTTTCTGACGGAGAAATAAAGGTCTAAGATTCTTTGTAAGGAGGGAAAATTGTGTTGAGAGGGAAAAAAACGGGATTAAGAGTCTGTGTAAGGGAAATTTGTGTTGCAAAAGGGAAAGATTGAGTTTGTAAGAGTTTGTATAGGGAAAACTGTGCTGGTTAAGGGGAAATAAGAGAGTTCAAAGGGAAAACAGGGGATTAAGAGTGTGTATAAAGGAAATTTGTGTTGCGGTGGGGGAAGAAAAGAGTTTCGGTAATCTGCATAAGGGAAAATACAGTTGCAGGAGGGAGAGATTGAGTTATAAGAGTGTGCTTTAAGGAAAACTGTGTTGCTTGAGGGGAAAAAGTAATGATAGTTTGTAAAATGAAAATTTGTATTGCTACTGAGAAAAAAAATATAGAAAAATATATAATAAAAAGAAAATGTATTGAAAAGTAAAATGGGGAAAAATAAATCACAAAAAAAAAGTTGCGAAGGAAAAGAAAAGGAAAAAATGACTAAAGTGAAAAAAAGGTTACTGAAGGGAAAAAAAGGAAAAAAAAATTGAAAGTCTCTAAAAGGGAAAAAAAAAATATTGCTAAAGAGAAAAAAAAGGAAAAGTTTGTATTGCTGAAAGAAAATGAAAAAAAATCACAGAAGAGAATAAAAAAGATTTATATTAATTAAGAAAACAAAAAGAAAAAAAAATGGATTACTAAAGGGAAAAAAACCCTGAAAGTCTCTGCAGGAAAAAAAAAACTCTATTACAGAAGAATCTCATTGGGAAAAAAGTATTGCGGAAACTTCTCACCGGAAATTATATTGCGGAAACTTATTAAGGAAAAATTGTGTTGTTCGATTGTTGCACTGCGGGAGAGAGAGAGAGAGAGAGAGAGAGAGAGAGAGAGAGAGAGAGAGAGAGAGAGAGAGAGAGAGAGAGAGAGAGAGAGAGAGAGAAGCCGTGTGAGTGGAGAGGAGGAAGTATTTGCCTCGTCTGGTTAGAGAGAAGGAGGAAGAGGAGGAGAAGGAAGAGGAGGAGAAGGAATAGGAGGAAGAGGAGGAGGAGGAAGAGGAGGAGGAGTTAAGTTAGAGTGTCACGGAGGAACCTTACCTGTCTCTCTGTTGTTGTCGCCTCGCTTTATTAAGTTGTGTCGAGCTTGACGTGAGGAGGAGGAGGAGGAGGAGGAGGAGGAGGAGGAGGAGGAGGAGGAGGAAAGAGTGGAAGAGTGAGGAGGAGGAGGACTGGGGTGGGTTGGTAGAGAGAGAGAGAGAGAGAGAGAGAGAGAGAGAGAGAGAGAGAGAGAGAGAGAGAGAGAGAGAGAGAGAGAGAGAGCACCTGATGAGTGAGTTGTGCATGACGTTTGTTACCGCTCTCTCTCTCTCTCTCTCTCTCTCTCTCTCTCTCTCTCTCTCTCTCTCTCTCTCTCTCTCTCTCTCTCTTTCCACACACCTGACATCATCCCCCTCTCATCCCTCCCTCCCTCTCTCTTACAAAAACACATACCCTCCTGCCTCTCTCCCTCTCCCTCTCTCCCCCACTCTCCCATTTCCTGCCCCTCCTCTCTCCCTCGTCAGGTGTGGTGTGGAAAATGCTGCAACCACCCCGCCAGTCAGTCAGTCAGTCACTCAGCTAGTCAGTGCGTCGGTCACTTGGGGGAAGAGAGAGAGAGAGAGAGAGAGAGAGAGAGAGAGAGAGAGAGAGAGAGAGAGAGAGAGAGAGAGAGAGAGAGAGAGAGAGAGGCTGGTAGGAGGTAAGGAGACAGGCAGACAAACAGACAAGTAGATAGAAAAAATTGAGACAGAAAGAGAGAGAGAGATAGAGAGGGGGTGGGGGGAGGGGGTCTACAAGTAACAAGTAACAAAGTGAGAGAGGATAAAACAGATCAATTTAAGTTCTCCCTCTCTTTTATGGGGAGACTCGAGAGGAACCGATACTGAGAATATTACAGTATTTGAAACTTTAGATTGAAAGAAACGAGCCTACATCTCTCTCTCTCTCTCTCTCTCTCTCTCTCTCTCTCTCTCTCTCTCTCTCTCTCTCTCTCTCTCTCTCAAGGGTGTAAACAGATTCATATATGAGAAAAAAGCAAACATAAAATAAATTAATGTAAGTTTCAAAGTTCTGGAAATATCTTGTAATGGGTTTTTTAAAATTTACTTCTATTTATTCCAGGGCAAGTGTGCGTTTCCTCTTGTTAGTGGGGGTGTGCTGGACAGTAATGTGAGAGAGAGAGAGAGAGAGAGAGAGAGAGAGAGAGAGAGAGAGAGAGAGAGAGAGAGAGAGAGAGAGAGAGAGAGAGAGAGAGAGAGAGAGAGAAATTACTTTACTGATGTTTCTTTACTGAAATATACTGGCAGGACACCATAGAGTGACG
>NC_087166.1:10552500-10557500 GCF_035594125.1 Scylla paramamosain
TTAACACCCTTATCGGAGCATTCAAAAGTAAAGAGGAGAGTTAGTAGAAGAGAGTCTGCAAAGATTAAAGGATGTGCTAAGAAAGATTAACAGAGAGGGAGGTTACAGAAAAGGAATGTCATAAATAGAAGATAAGAGGTTCATCTGGTTCAGCCTCCAATGGTAAAAAGATATACTAGAAAAAAATTTAGTAAAGAGAGAAGATAGAAAAGGAAACTTAGAACAGAAAAGGGAAGGAAAAATACGATGGTTAGTGAAGAGTAAAAAAAGAGTTAAAAAGATAAGAGAAAGAAAAAGGAAAGAAAAGGTGGGATTAATAAAGAAAGAGTAATGAACAGGAGGTGGAAAAAAAGGGAAGGGAAGGGAAAAAGAGAGGAAAGGAGAGGAAAAGTGACAAAATAAGAGATTTCCTGCTAGATCACTGCCTCAATACCCTTATAAAGACCTCTAAAATTAAAGACATGCACTAGGAGAGGTTAATAGTGGGGAAAGAGAGAGAGAGAGAGAGAGAGAGAGAGAGAGAGAGAGAGAGAGAGAGAGAGAGAGAGAGAGAGAGAGAGAGAGAGAGAGAGGATAGGAGGGAAGAGTTGAAATGGAAGAAAAATTTGAGGCCTCTGTTTTGGGTCTTGGGTCTTCATTTCGAGAGTTTAATAGGGATAGAGAAAGACTCTGCAAAGATAAAGAGAACAATTTCATTACGAGAGTTTAGTAAGGACAGAGAACGTAGGAAAGGAAGGAAAAGTTGAAGGGTGACAGAAAACACGAAAGATCAATTAACGGAGAGAGAAAAGGGAAAATAAAAGAAGGGAAAGTTGGAAAGGAAGGAAAAAAAACGAGAGAGCAGAGAGGATAGAAAGGAAAAGGAAACTTGAAGTGCAAAAAAAAAAAAATACGAGGGATCAATTAAAGGAGAGAGAAAAGAAAAAAAGAAAACAAGGAAAGTTAGACAAGAAGGAATATACGAATGGTTAGTTGGGGAAGACAGGAAAGAAAAAAGAAAACTAAAAAAAGACAAGGAGAGGGAAAGGGTAAGGAAAGGAAAGGAAAATATGAAACGGGAAAGAAACACGAAGAATTAGTGAAGGACAGAGAGAGAAAGTGCAAGGAAAAGTTGAAAGGGTAAGAAAAGGAAAGAGAATAAAAAGTGGTAGGATAATATATAAGGAAAGGAGAAGAGTAAAGGAGAAGAAGTAAAGTGAGAGGAAAAACGAATGAAGTTGAGAAGAAAGATGGGATGAATTGTGAAGAAAAGGAATGAGAAATGGAGAGTAAAGGGAAGAGAGAGAGAGAGAGAGAGAGAGAGAGAGAGAGAGAGAGAGAGAGAGAGAGAGAGAGAGAGAGAGAGAGAGAGAGAGAGAGAGAGAGAGTTAAATAAAAGGAAAGCGACGGAAGTAGGAGCGAGAGAAAAAGTGAGAGAAAGGAAAAGAAAGAAAAAACAAAGAAATGACAGAGGGAGAATCATGATGAAAAAAAAAGAAAGAAGAAAAAAAAAACAAGGAAAAACAAAAGGAAGGAAGAGCATAAAGAAGAATGGAAGAAAGGAAGAAAGGTATAACAGAAAGAAAGGAAGAAGAAAATGAATGAATGAGTGAATGAGTGAAAGAAAGGAAGGAAGCAAGAAGATATAATGAAAGAATGAATGAATGAATGAAAGGAAGAAAGGAAAGAAGACAAAAACAGAAAGAGGACACATGAAAATAAAACAGAAAGAAATGATGGAAGTGACAAGGGAAGGAAGGAAAGAATGAACGAAGGAGGGAAGGAAGGAAGAAAGGAAAGAATGAATGAAGGAAGAAAGGAAATAAGGGAGAGAAAAACAGAAAGAGGAAACAACGAACATGAGAAAGAAAGAAAAAGAAGGAAGGAACAAAATGAGTGAATGAAGGAAGGAAAGAATGAAGGAAGGAAGCAAGGAAGAAAGGAAGGAAGGAAGAAAGAAAACAAAGACTTAAAAAAGGGAAACACAAACTTGAGACAGAAAGGAAAGAAGAGAAACACAAAGAATGAATGAAGGAAGAAAGGAAGGAAACAAGGAAGAAAGAAAAGAATGAATGATGGGGGAAAAGGAAGGAAGACAAAAACAGAAAGAGCGAAGCATAAACACGAGACAAAAAGGGAAAAAAAGAAGGGACAAAGGAAGGAAGGAAGGAAAGAAGGAGGGAAGGAAGGAGGGAAGGAAGGAAGGAAGGAAGGAAGGAAGGAAGGAATTACTCAGGTTTGCTTGTTGTTGGCACCATCGCAGTGTGAAGGATGGCTGGATGCTTCTCATTATTGTCTCTCTCTCTCTCTCTCTCTCTCTCTCTCTCTCTCTCTCTCTCTCTCTCTCTCTCTCTCTCTCTCTCTCTCTCTCTCTCTCTCTCTCTCTCTAGTCGTTCAAGGTCGCTCAAGGGTGTTCAAGAGGGAGAGAGAGAGAGAGAGAGAGAGAGAGAGAGAGAGAGAGAGAGAGAGAGAGAGAGAGAGAGAGAGAGAGAGAGTCTGTCCATATATCAACAAGGCTGTCAGGGAATCTCTAGTTGGCTACTGTAAAGTCTTCCTGCTTGTTTGTTGGCTTGAGAATGTGTTTAGTATTCAAAGGAGACGAGAAGAAGCACTCTTTCAATCTCAACTAGCAATTGCCACCCATCTCTCTCTCTCTCTCTCTCTCTCTCTCTCTCTCTCTCTCTCTCTCTCTCTCTCTCTCTCTCTCTCTCTCTCTCTCTCTCTCTCTCTCGGCTTTAACGCTTTGTTCCCTTTATTTCTCTTCTCTTCTCTCCTCTCCTCTCTTTCGCTCTCACCCTCTCCACTCTCTGTCTGTCGCTGTTTCAAGCTTTCCTTCCCTCATATTGCAACATCGTGTGCTGTGTGTCCTTACTACTACTACTACTACTACTACTACTACTACTACTCTCCCTCCTCTTCTGTCTATATATTTATTTGTAATCCTTTTTAATTCCCCTCTTATCCCGCTACCACCATAACTACAACAACCACTACTACTACTACTACTACTACTGCTACTACTACTACTACTACTACTACTACTACTACTACTACTACTACTACTACTACTACTACTACTACTACTACTACTACTACTACTACTACAAACACTACCATTCCTCCTCCCGCAGCCACCCCGGACGCCGTGGAGGACAGGCAGACGCTCCGTGAGATGTGGCTGAAGGAGATGTTTGAGAAGGCTTCCAAAAACAACTCGGGCGGCTTCATCGACCAGACCACCTGCATCAAGCTTATCAAGAGACTCGACTCGCACGTGGCGCTCGTCAGGGTGCGCCAGAAACTACAGGTTGGTGATTGACTCGTGACGGAAGTGAGAGAGATGGGGAGATGGTGGGGTGTATTGTTAAAGGTGTATAGGTGTCTTCTTTCTCTCGCCAAGACTATTCTCAAAGGACACTAGGATAATTTGTCGGGTTCTCATGGGTGTGAAAATACCCTTGAACACTACAATAATTCCCACTGTTTTCAAAGATCGTTAGGATTGATAAGTCAGGTTGGCATAAGTGAATGTGTTCTTAAATATATGGTTTTCTCTCGTCAGGACTGTTTTTCAAAGGCTGAGAGGTGGAAATTTGAGTTGCAATGGATAATTTTCTCTCTAATAATGCGAAATATATGTTGAACTTGTGAATTGTGAAAAAAAAACACTTGAAAACTACAATATCCTCCACTAGATGCCTTCTCTCTCTCTCTCTCTCTCTCTCTCTCTCTCTCTCTCTCTCTCTCTCTCTCTCTCTCTCTCTCTCTCTCTCTCTCTCTCTCTCTCTCTCTCTCTCTCTCTCTCTCTCTCTCTCTCTCTCTCTCTCTCTCTCTCTCTCTCTCTCTCTCTCTCTCTCTCTCTCTCTCTCTCTCTCTCTCTCTCTCTCTCTCTCTCTCTCTCTCTCTCTCTTGTCAGGTCTGTTTTCAAAGGCAACAGATTATGAGTCAGGTTCTTATGTATGTTTTTTTTTCCTCAGTGGTGAAACAGAAGGCGTTAAACTTTTATCTAAGTAATGAATGCAACCTTGAAAACCTCCGTATCTTTAATTAGGCAGTGAAATAAATATAAGTCTGTTCTCTCTTCTGTTTCCAAAAGCCACTGGGGTTGATAAATTAGGTCGAGATGTATGAAGGTATTCTTAAATGTATGTGTCTAAAATTGTGGTATTGATGATGGTGATGGTGGTGGTGACTGTGGTGTTGGTGGTGACGGTGATGGTGGTGGTGGTGGTGACTGTGGTGTTGGTGGTGACGGTGATGGTGGTGGTGGTGGTGACTGTGGTGTTGGTGGTGACGGTGATGGTGGTGGTGGTGGTGACTGTGGTGTTGGTGGTGACGGTGATGGTGGTGGTGGTGGTGACTGTGGTGTTGGTGGTGACGGTGATGGTGGTGGTGGTGGTGACTGTGGTGTTGGTGGTGACAGTGATGGTGGTGGTGGTGGTGACTGTGGTGTTGGTGGTGACAGTGATGGTGGTGGTGGTGGTGACTGTGGTGTTGGTGGTGACGGTGATGGTGGTGGTGGTGGTGGTGACTGTGGTGTTGGTGGTGACGGTGATGGTGGTGGTGGTGGCCAAGATTAAGAATGCAAATGAAAAACAGGAACTTTTAGACTCATTTTAACTTGACGAGCGAACGTAATCATTATTTTCCTCCCTTTTGTATTCCATTTAATCAGCTCTTCATTTCCTCCTTCTCCTCCTGCTGCTCCTCCTCCTGCTCCTCCTCCTCCAACTCCTTCTCCTCCAACTCCTCCTCCTCCAACTCTATCTCACCCTCCTCCTGCTCACCCTGCTCCTTCTCTTCGCCAGGAGTACGACATGGGCAAGACGGATGGATGCCGAGGAAGGATCGACAGTCAAGAATTTATCGACATGTTTAAAGAAATAGCAACGAGACCTGAGATTTATTTCCTCTTGATAAGGTAACACTCCTGCTTCTCCTTCTACTCTTCCTCCTCCTCCTCCTCCTCCTCCTTTTCCTCCTCATTATTTTCTCCGTTAGACAGCTGTGTGCCCTTCTTC
>NC_087166.1:10562500-10567500 GCF_035594125.1 Scylla paramamosain
TACCTACATACGTACCTATCCACCAGCCAAACAACCTACCTGCCTACCTGCCTAGCTTTCCTCATTAACCTAACATACAGTTCCTCACCCTACCGTTGCTCTGCCCCTTCGCTCATTAAGTCAATTCACACCGTCTGCTCATCTCCTCCTACAGGGTTCACTCGTTACCTTATGAGTGAGGAGTGTGATCTGTTTGACCCCGCCCACCGCACTGTGTGTCAAGATATGGGTCAGCCTCTCGTCCACTACTTCGTCTCCACCAGCCACAACACCTACCTGCTGGAGGACCAACTCAAGGGCCCCTCCAGTGTCGACGGCTACATCAGGGTCCTCGCGTGTGGCTGTCGCTGTGTTAAAGGTATGTGTTGCTGGTTTAGGTGTGTGTGTGTGTGTGTGTGTGTGTGTGTGTGTGTGTGTGTGTTTTAGGTGTATGTATGTGTTTAGGTATGTGAGTGTGTGTGTTTAGGTGGGTGTAAGGGTTGAATTGGTTAGTGAGGGTGCTTGTGTATGTGGAGGGCGGGGAGGGAGTGTGTATGTGTGCGTATGTGTGTGTGTGTGTGTGTGTGTGTGTGTGTGTGTGTGTGTGTGTGTGTGTGTGTGTGTGTGTGTGTTATCATAACTTAACCTTGCCTAACCTAACCTAACCTAACCTAACCTAACCTGATCTAACCTAACTTAACCTCATATATATATATATATATATATATATATATATATATATATATATATATATATATATATATATATATATATATATATATATATATATATATATATATATATATATATATATATATATATATATATATATATATATGTCTCCCTATATATTCTCTTTCTCTCTCCAGTATGTAACTTTTTCTCTCCCTATAAATCCTCTCCCTGTATCTCTCTCCTTATACACTCTCCCTCTCACTCTCACTCGTAACCCCTTGTCCCCAGATCCTCCTTATGCTCCTCCTCTCATTCCTCTCACTGTCTTTTCACCCCTCTATATCATCTTCAAAGTAATCGCCTCCTACTCCTACTCCTCTCACATTCTCCCCTCTCTTACCCTTCCTCAGGTTTCTTCGCTTTCTCATCCTCTCTCCTCCTCCTCCTTGACGCCGCGCCTCATCCCCATCAGTGTCTCGTGCCTCATAGCCACTCATAGTCTGCCTTACACCCTCATAACCTCCTCATGTCTCGCCTCGTAGTGTTATCAGTCTTCCCCAGTGCTCCTAGCTTGGGGTTTCTCTCTCTCTCTCTCTCTCTCTCTCTCTCTCTCTCTCTCTCTCTCTCTCTCTCTCTCTCTCTCTCTCTCTCTCTCTCTCTCTCTCTCTCTCTCTCTTCTTTCTCCTCATATTTCCTTTCTTCAGTGCCATCATCGTTTTCATCTTCCTCCTCCTCCTCCTCCTCCTCCTCCTCCTCCTCCTCCTCCTCCTCCTCCTCCTCCTCCTCCTCCTCCTCCACCTCCTCCTCCTACTCCTCCTCCTCCTCTTCCTCCTCCTACTCTTCCTTCTTCTTCCTCTTCATCTTTCATCTCTTCAGAGCCATCGTTTTCGTATTCCTCCTCCTCCTCCTCCTCTTCCTCCTCCTCCTCCTCCTCGTCTTCATCCTTCTCTTCCTTCAGAGTTTCGTCTTTCTCCTGTTTCTTCCTTTCTTCATTCCAACTTTTGCCTTGATCATCTCATCTTACTCCTACCCCTCCACCACCACCACCACCACCACCACCACCACCACCACCACCACCACAACCACCTTCTCGTCCTCCTACACGGAAATATTATCGTCAGGTTAAACTTCACAAACAAGCTTCCTCAAAATCTCATGTAGAGTGAAGTTCGTCTGCCTCCCGACTGATTTAGAGATAACCTAACCTAACCTAACCTGACCTAACTTAACCTAACCTAACCTAACCTAACCTAACCTAACTTAACCTAACCTAACCTAACCTAACCTAACTTAACCTAACCTAACTTAACCTAACCTAACCAAACCTGACCTAACCTAATGTAGCTTAATCTAACCTAACAATCTAACCTAATCTAACTCACACAAACAGAGAGAGAGAGAGAGAGAGGGGCAAAAACAAGAATAGGAGGGATATAAATGGAAGAAAAAAGTGGACAAAGCGAAGGAAAGATGAAGGAGAAAGGGAAGGAAAGATAAAACAGGTTAAAAGAGATAAGATGAAAAGGCAGAGAAGCGAAGGGAAGAAAAATAAAAACAAAACAGGAAAGGAGGGCAAGAGGAGAGAGAGAGAGAGAGAGAGAGAGAGAGAGAGAGAGAGAGAGAGAGAGAGAGAGAGAGAGAGAGAGAGAGAGAGAGAGAGAGAGAGAGGAAAACAAAGATAAGAGAGGGAAGGAGAGCGAGAGGGAGGGAGAGACAGCAGAAGAGAAAATAGTAGAAGAGTGAGAGAGAGATATATATGAAGGAAGGAGAAAATGGACGGAGGAAAAGAGAGATAAAGAGGGTCAAGAGATGCAAGGAGGAAGAAGAAAAGTGAAGGAGAGAAGGAGAAAAGATAAAAAACGATAAGAGAGATACAAGGAGGGAAGGAGATAGATAAGAAGGACTGGTCAGAGAGAAAAAGAGAGAGAAAGAAAGGAGGGAGGGGTGTAACTTGACAGAGAGAGAGAGAGAGAGAGAGAGAGAGAGAGAGAGAGAGAGAGAGAGAGAGAGAGAACTGTATATAAGTGAAAGGGAGGGAAGAGAAGGATGTTAGTTAGTGAGGGGCAGGGAAAGAGAGGGAGAGAGGGAGAGAGAGAGAGAGGGAGAGGTGAGAATGAGTAGTGAGAGTTAGGCCTTAGTAGTCATCTCATTAGGCCTTATCAAAAATGCACCAACTTGACGAGGGCTTGCCATTGTGTGTCTTTATTTCTGTTTGTCTGTCTGTCTGTCTGTCTGTCTGTCTGTCTTTCATTTCGTGTGTGTGTGTTTGTATGTGTGTGTGTGTGTATGTGTGTCTAGGTAAGTGAGTGTCTGTGTGAGTAGGAAAATTCTCTCTCTCTCTCTCTCTCTCTCTCTCTCTCTCTCTCTCTCTCTCTCTCTCTCTCTCTCTCTCTCTCTCTCTCTCTCTCTCTTCGGACATTTAATTAAAGGTTTGTTCCGTCTCTTAAAACTGACAGAGAGAGAGAGAGAGAGAGAGAGAGAGAGAGAGAGAGAGAGAGAGAGAGAGAGAGAGAGAGAGAGAGAGAGAGAGAGAGAGAGAGAGGAAAACAGAAAAATAAAACGTAAATATGGGAATGAAAAAAATATGCACGAAGGAATAAAAAGGAAGGAAAAGAAGAAATATAAATAAGAGAAAGGAAAATAAAGAAAGAAGAGCAGAAGAGGAAGATAAAAGTAAAGAAATAATAAAAAAAAGATGAAAGCATAAAAGTGAGAGGAATAGAAGGAAGGAAGGAGAAACTGAAGGAGTAAAAAAATTAATGAAGAAGGAATTGGAGTAAGAAAGTAAGAGAAGGGAGAGACGGAGAGTAAAGGCAGAGAGGAGAGGGAGAGGGAGAGGGGGAGGGGGAGGGAGAGGGGGAGGGGAGCAGTGAATGTGTTGAGAAAAAGGGGGAACGTGGTGGCCGAGAGTTTGCAGATCAATTAAAGTTGAGAGAGAGAGAGAGAGAGAGAGAGAGAGAGAGAGAGAGAGAGAGAGAGAGAGAGAGAGAGAGAGAGAGAGAGAGTACATTCTTTACTCCCTCCAAAACCACACTCACAAAAAAAAACATAACTTAAAATTTAAAACACACACACACACACACACACACACACACACACACACACACACACACACACACACACACATTACGAGCTTGACTCAACTTTGTATAAAACACACACACACACACACACACACACACACACACACACACACACACACACACACACACACACACACACACACACACACACACAGAAAATATTGAAGAAAAAAACACACATAAAAATAAATAAATGAATTGGAATAGACAAAGAACAAAACAGACCACCACCACCACCACCACCACCACCACCACCACCACCACCACCAACCAATCCTATTAAACTGTTACAACCTTCACCTTCTCTCTTATTATGCATTTCTTATTCACCTACTCACTACAGGAACCTTGAGTAGAGGGGAAGTTTATGAGCAGTGGCCTTCGAGGGGAGACTGAGGGGAAGTGAGGGGGAGAGAGAGGTGTGTGTATATGTATGAAGGAGGGGAGGAGGGAGGGAGTTGTTTGAGGGGAGAGTAATGGGGTGAGGGGAATAAGGGGGTTTGTGTTTACTGGGGAGTGAGTGAGGGAGAGAGAGAGAGAGAGAGAGAGAGAGAGAGAGAGAGAGAGAGAGAGAGAGAGAGAGAGAGAGAGAGTTTGTAGGTCAAAAATTTTTCTCTGTCCTTGATTAATGTACTTCCTCTCTCCCTCTCCCTCTCTTTCTCTCCCTCTCTCTCCCTCTCCCTCTCTCCCGTTCCCCTCACCACCAAGACACATAACACGAACACCATCACGCATCTCTCTCTCTCTCTCTCTCTCTCTCTCTCTCTCTCTCTCTCTCTCTCTCTCTCTCTCTCTCTCTCTCTCTCTCTCTCTCTCTCTCATCACCACCACCACCACCACCACCACCACCACCACCACCACCACACTTCTCTCCCTGCACTAACACCACTCTCACAGCGCTCTCACCAGTCCCCTTCCTCACACACTCTTCCTCACCAAACTCTCACAAACTCGACACGTTTCCTAAACTACATTTAAAAACAGCATTTTCACCACAAACAGCCTCTTAAGAATCTCATACTGCTTGTTCGTTCTTTGTGTTTCTTCGTGTATCCAATCTTAACTCCTTCCCTGCCTGCTGATAGGAACATGAAAATAAGGGAAGCTGCAAGAAGTCATCAGTCATACACGTGGCAGTCCCGGTATAAAGCCTACCTACGTATTTTTACTTATTTTCATCCTCATACGTAAATTTGTCATACCTGCAGTTGATGATATATGAAAGCAAGGAAAGCTGCAGGAAGCCGTCGGGCCTACACGTGG
>NC_087166.1:10575000-10597500 GCF_035594125.1 Scylla paramamosain
AGATGAAAAATTCTTATCGCATTTTTTTTTTCATAAAGCACAATTTACACGCACACACGCAAGAAAACAAAGACTTGGAAGGATGAAAGAGGTACCGTTGCAAAGTTCTCAATCATTTCATTGTCTATTCTTTACTTTTGGCAAGCTGTACCGTCAGTTACAAGGAATTTCAAGAGTGTTTTCATGACTGCAGTGATAGTTTAAGTATTTTCCTCATCATTGGTAGAAAAATACCCATGTAAACCCATTTAAACCCATGTAAACTCAAGAACCCGACCAATCATCTTAAAACACTCTGGAGAACTCGACAACTCTTCTTAAAAACACTAAGGAAAACTCGACAAATCATCTCAGTTCCGTTCTCTTTAAGGACTTTCATGAGGGAACGAAGCAGTTAAGAATTTGGGTCTGTCTTGTGTTCGTGTTCGTCTCTCTAACTTCTGATAACCCGGAGCGATGTGTGTTGTCCTGTTTGCTGAGAATGTCGAGGACTTGTATCATGTTGCGTGTTGCGTTGTTATCTCTTCATCATCTCCAGGGACTAGAGATAACGATGCTTCATTTGTTATCTATGTAATGTTTGGTACGGAGCACTGGGACCATTTTTCATTGGACTACTTCTTTTTTTCTTCGCCTTAATCATTAGTGGTGTCAGCCTCTCTTATTTATTGCCGCCAGTACCTTCTATCCTCTGCCTCTCCATCCAGTCCATGTTGTCTCGTGTCTCTCTCATTCCACCACTTTTCCTTATACGACTTTTGTAATTCAATTATTCAAGTATTCTGAGAACCCAACTTATCTCTGTGGTCTTTGAAAATTGTTACGAGAGAGCCAAGTGTCAAGGAATACACTGTTTACCTTCAGATCAGACCTGCGCCTTATGCACAACTTACATCTTGAGAACCGACTAATAACCACAGTTGCCTTTGAACACTGTTATGAGAGAGCCAAGCGTTTAGAAATATCACAACCTTCATCTTCAGACCAGACTAGAGCCGTGTTACTGGGAAGTCTTGCATTCTGAGAACACGACTAGTCATTTTTGTGGGCTTTGAAAATAGTTATGAGAGAATTAAACGTTTACGAATACCACAGTCTTTATCTCCATACCAAACTTGAGGATTGCGCAATGTATAATGTTACCCTAAGTCCTACAAAGCGTGGATCATCTCCTGGCCTGTGAAAATACCCTTTATGAGAGACCCAAGCGTTTAGGAATACCACAATCCTTAGCTTCATATCAGACCCGCGGGTTATGCAGGGAAAAGTTAACATGAAATCTTACAAAGCGTGGATTATTTGCGGCGTCCTGTGTGCAAACTTCGCGTCATGTTCAGTTTTCTTCCTTTGACATATGATTGGCAATTGAACTGTTCCGCTTGTAACGATGACGCAGGAGTGGTTTTCTATCCGTTCCTTGACTCGGGAAGTGAGGAAGAAGGAGGTAGAACAGATATAGAGAGACGAGGAGAAGGAGGAAGAGAAGGAGGAGATATGGTGGACATGAGACGAGGAGGAAGTAGAGGAGGAGAAGGAGGAGGAGGAGGAGGGAAAGGACCGTTAGAAGTGGGAGGATTGTGCAGCCAAGTGGATACGTTGGAGTACTGTATGCAAAGTGAAGGACTCAGACACTCCACTGGGGACGAGATGAGAGCAGGAAAAGACCTCCTATTCTGTCTGGTTATGGTGGTGGTAGTGGTGGTGGTGGTGGTGGTGGTGGTGGGGGTGGTGGTGATGGTGGCGGTGGTGGGAGTGGTATAAGTGTTGTTGTTGTTGTTGTTGTTGCTGCTGCTACTGTTCTTTTTATCTTTTTTTTTTTGTCGTTCTTGTTGTTGTACTCTAATGATTATAAAGATGGGTGTTGTTGTAGCAGTAGTAATAGTAGTTATAGTAGTAATAGTAAGAGTAGTAGTAGTAGTAGTAGTAGTAGTAGTAGTAGTAGCAGTAGTAATAGTAGTAGTAGTAGTAGTAGTAGTAGTAGTAGTAGTAGTAGTAGTAGTAGTAGTAGTAGTAGTAGTACAACATCAGATGACCCTTTTGACCTTTCTTTTGAGACTGGCACCTCAATGGGCTTTTTTTTTCTTTCTTTTTTAGTCTTTTTGTTGCTCTTGGCCAGTGGTGCCCCTTACGTAAAAATAATGCATCAAGAATCAATATTATGAAGGAACCATTTTCATACTCAATATGGAGAGAGAGAGAGAGAGAGAGAGAGAGAGAGAGAGAGAGAGAGAGAGAGAGAGAGAGAGAGAGAGAGAGAGAGATTAATAGTCGCAGTAATAGTAGCACCATCACCACCACTACCATCACCACCACCACTATTAAGAGCAGTACCTACAATAACACCACCACTACCATCACCAGTACCAGTAAACATAATAACACGCCTGTCCTGACCTGGCTAATATAGGGACTCGTGTCAAGGGCGGCAGGTGGCGGCTGGAGACACCTGCGGCACCGCCAGATCACCGGCCCAGCACAGGGGAGCGAGGAAAGGACAGAGAGAGCAGGGGAGGAAAACATAACATGAATTTTTGTTAATGATTTTATTAGAATATTTTCAAAAGATGGAACGAGAGGAGGAGGAGAAGGAGGAGGAGGCGAAGGCAGTGACCCACATTTCATTCTCTCTCTCTCTCTCTCTCTCTCTCTCTCTCTCTCTCTCTCTCTCTCTCTCTCTCTCTCTCTCTCTCTCTCTCTCTCTCTCTCTCTCTCTCTCTGCCATTTTGCCTTCCCTTCCTCCCCCCTTCTCTCTCTCTCTCTTTCTCTCCGTCTCCTCTCAAGATCCTTTAATCTCACCTCCTCCTCCTCCTCCTCCTCCTCCTCCTCCTCCTCCTCCTCCTCCAACTTCTTGCCATCCCATTTCTAACGTATTACCATTTGCAAAGTTCCTTCACTTTTACTGCAAGAAGCAAAACTCTTTATTTTTCTCTCAGTTTGCATTCTTTTTCTTTGTAAATCTCTCTCTCTCTCTCTCTCTCTCTCTCTCTCTCTCTCTCTCTCTCTCTCTCTCTCTCTCTCTCTCTCTCTCTCTCTCATTTTCTTTCGCTTCACTCAACTTTATTCGTGTCTCTCCTTCCCTTCCTTTCCTCTCCCTCTCTCTCTCTCCCTCTCCCTTTCACTCTGCATGCTACTCACCCTCTCACCCTCTCTCTCCCTCTCCCTCTCCCTCTTTCTCTCCCTCTCCCTCTCTCTCTCTCCCTCCTTTTTTCTAATTCATCCCTGGCCACTCATATCCTTCCCCTCTCCTCCCCTCTCCCTTTTTATCCTCTGTTACTCACTCTCTGTCCTCTCCCCGCCATTCCTGTTAATCACCCTTTTGCTCTCTCTCTCTCTCTCTCTCTCTCTCTCTCTCTCTCTCTCTCTCTCTCTCTCTCTCTCTCTCTCTCTCTCTCTCTCTCTCTCTCTGTCTGTCTGTTAGTCTTTATTTTCAACGCCTTTCTCTTTCTTTTTTTTTCTTTTCTTCTCTCGACATTTTATCTTATATTGTCTTTTATTTCTTCTCCTTCTTTATCTTGCATTACCTTCTATTCCTCTCATTCCTTGATGGTCTTCTTTCTTCCTCAACATCTTTCTCTCTTTTCTCTTTTCTCATCCCCACCTCTCTCTCTCTCTCTCTCTCTCTCTCTCTCTCTCTCTCTCTCTCTCTCTCTCTCTCTCTCTCTCTCTCTCTCTCTCTCTCTCTCTCTTGCCTTTTTCCTCCAGTCATTTTCTTCTTTCTTCCGTCTTTATTTCTCGTTACCATCTCCATCTCTCTTGCTCTCACTCTATTAGTCTTTCCTTTCCTCCTGAACCCCTTTCCTTCTTTACACTCTTTCCTATTTCCTTCAAATCTCACAGCCTTTTTTTTTCTTCATTCTTTCTCTTCTATTTATCATACGTTACCTTCAGTCTTCTTACTGCTGATCTTCCTTATTACTAAGATTTTCACTCCCCTGTCAGTTTATTCTCACGTTCTTTACTCTGATGTCTCCTTTTCTCTCTTTTGTACGCCTTACTTTCACTTGTCTTACTCTTTTCCTCCCTTTTCTCTCATCTGTATCCCATACATCCTCATTTCTTACTCTTTTCCTCGTTTTTCTCCCCTCTACGCCTCATATTAACTCCAATATACGCCTCTCTGGTGATATTTCTTTACTTTTCATCCTCACATCACTCACTCTGCCTTTCCTTCCCTATATCTATCTTCTACACCACATATTAACCTCAATCTCTGCCTCTCTGGTCGTATCTCCTCACATCACTCACGCTACCATCTACTCGTCACAGGGCAAGAAGCTGGCGCGGGAGGACCAGGATGAGGGTGAAGTGAGCGAGGAGGACGAAGGCGGCGAGACCAAGAGGAACACCAACCCAAAAAAGATCAAGCTGTGCAAGGAACTCTCCTCCCTCATCTCCCTCCAACGCACCCGCTTCACTGACCTCAACACGGCGAGAAACAAGCGTGAGTAATGAGTATCAGGGAATTAGAACCAGAAATAAGCGTGTGAGGGAATTAGAACCAGTGACGAGCGTGAATATCAGGGAATCAGAGCCAGGATCAGAATGAGTCACAATCAAAAACAAGCCAACCAGATTAAGAACCACGAAAACCAGAGTAAGAATTATTATGGTACTAATATATATTTTAGTACAAAGAAAGAATGAAAGGTTAACAGATAAATAAGATTTTTATAATAAATAAGATTAAATAAAGACACCGAAAAATTTGATAACAGTAGAAAGATTATAAGAAGTAGTAGTAGTAGTAGTAGTAGTAGTAGTAGTAGTGGTAGTAGTTGTAGTAGTAATTAAAACCAAGGAAGGATTATGGGGATATTAGGCAGTGAAAAGATTATAACTTTGTTAAGGAAGGGAAGCCAAAAGAAGGCTATGAAAGATTATAAGAATGCTACATAAGACTTATAAAGGCTAGAAAACACCGTAAGATTGTAAGAGAGAGGCAACTATTTGCAGAAGAAGATACTAAAGTTACAGAATATGAAGGGAACTCAGAAAAGGTAATAAGAAAAGTTGAAGAGACCATAGGGTATGAGAAAAACCCGAGGAAATGAGCGAAGGTTGCAGAAACAAAGGAAGGATGCGATGTGAGAGCAGATGGGTTGTAAACAGCGGATGATGGATGAGGTGTTGAGAAAAAAAAAAAAAAAAACATTGCGGGAACTTAAGGGAATTAACGTTAAATCCCCAGCATTTATTACAGAGGCCATTAAGGGAATGCGTGGTGCGTAATAGTAAAGTTTTGAGAGGGAAATTATATTAGACGAGGCTGTAGGAAGTTCGGAGACATTGAAAAAGGAGGAAGGAGGAGAGGAAGGAAGGAAAGAAGGAAGATTGTTACTTGGGGAAAAAAAAATGGGGAAAGGTTTAAAGAAGAAGGTGATGAGGAGATAAAAAAAACTGACGAAGCTTATAAAAAGGAAGGAGAGGAAAAAAAGGGCAATGAAGGAAAGGAGAGGAAAAGCAGCAAAAATAATGGAGAAAAGTGTTAAAAGACAAGATAATGAGCGAAGATAATGTATTTGTTATGCACACACACACACACACACACACACACACACACACACACACACACACACACACTTTTTTCCTTTCTTTTCTTTTTCTTTTTTTATTTCTGTCTGTCGATCTGGCTTTCTTTTTGCGTTTTTTCGAAACTCTTCTTTGATGCATCTCTTTTATTTTGACTCTCTCTCTCTCTCTCTCTCTCTCTCTCTCTCTCTCTCTCTCTCTCTCTCTCTCTCTCTCTCTCTCTCTCTCTCTTGCATATTTCGAAATTCTTCTTTGATGCACTTTTATCGCTACAGACTCTCTCTCTCTCTCTCTCTCTCTCTCTCTCTCTCTCTCTCTCTCTCTCTCTCTCTCTCTCTCTCTCTCTCTCTCTCTCTCTCTCTCTCTCTCTCTCTCTCTCTTAACCTCCCACCCTCACACCACCCGTGTCCCCCCTGCAGAAGACGTGAGCGAGATGTGTAGCCTGAGCGAGTCCACCTCCACCAAGCTGGCCCACACGTGCCCCGAGGAGCTGGTCAACCACAACAAGAAGTTCCTCACGCGGGTGTATCCGAACTCCTCCAGGGTAGACTCATCCAATTACAACCCGCAGGACTTCTGGAACGCCGGCTGCCAGATGGGTGCGCGTCCTCTTGTTTGAGTTCGAGTTGGAGTTCTTTGTGTTCCTAGCTGTAATCTGGTGGCTGCTAAGTTTAGGTGGCTGACGTTTTAATTATTTGGGACGTTTATTTATCAGTGGTGTTTATACATTTGTAACATTTATATAAGTGATATTAGTACCTTTATTATCTTTATTATCTTTGATATCTTTAGTGTTAGTACATTATTGAAACTTTTGTGTATTTCTAGTGTTATATTTGTACATACTTGTTTGCCTTCTTAAAGTAAAAGCGTTTTAGACAAAGGTATTAAAGAACTATACAAAATCATTACAAAATAAAGAAAATTTAATACAATATATAAGCAAGAGGAATATTGACCTCAAGCTTGGTAATGTTAGTTAGAATTTTAAAAAAAGTAGGAAGGAGTTTATTTTCAAACAGAGTGGTAGATGAATGGAATAGACTCAGTAATGAGGTTGTTAGTGCCGACTCACTTTTCTTACTGTAGTGATCAGTTGATTAGGGGTAAAAAAAAAAAAAAAAAGGAAAAAAACTTTATAGCTAAACTCCACTGCCAAAAGAAGCAGAAGGAAGAACTTTGTTGAGATAAGTTTTAAGACGACGAGCTGTTTGTTGTGCCTCTTGCTTTCCTAATCCCGACAACTCTTCTTTCTTTATTTTTCTTGTTTTTAAGGACATTTCTTTCTTGTTTCCTCTTCTCTGTGGCCCTTTATTATATTTCCTCTTTAATTCATCACTATATTCCCTCACTCATTTGTATCCCTATTGTCTTCTACATTTCTTTCTTATCCACACAATTCACACTTTTTTGTACATCTTCTTTTTTGTTTCCCTTCTTCTGTGGCACTGTATTTTATTTTCCCTTTAATTCATCCCTACATTCTATCACTCATTTGTATTCCTTTTTTCATCTTCAACATTTCTCCTTTCCTATCCACACAATCCTCACATATGTACTTTCTTGTTATGTTTTCCTCTCACCCATTGCCTCATTCATATGTTTCTGTTTTTCTCCTCATATCCCTTATCTACACATTTCCTCTCATACATATCTTCCTATTTTTTCTTAATATCTCCTTTCACCATCACATCTACACAATACACTCACTCAAGTATCCCAGACAATTTTCTCAGCAACTCTTGTACTCCCTTCATATCTGCCAATTAAGTCCTTTTTGTCCAACCTTTTGTGAATTGATATAAACACAGATGTAGATGAGAGGTTAAGCTGCCACCAGAACCATGATAAACCCTTCAAGACTCATGTAATTTCCAGTGCAACTTAAACTATCAATAGAACCGTGAACCCACCCTTTTGCAACTCATGTAACTCCCACTACAGCCTGTTAAACCATTGCTAGGGTCACAAAAATACTCTAGAAAACCCAGTAGTTTTCCACTACACCCTGCTGAAACACCCTTGACAATACAACAGGATTACTGCATCATAATCATCAGTACTGTACAAACCCCATACATTTCATCCCTACTTCCCGCTGCAGGTGTCATACAATTGTTAGTGAAGTGTTTATACTGTTCAAATGTTTTTCTCTTTAATGATGTCATATACTGATGTTGTATTGGAGGAGGAGGAGGAGAGAGGAAGAGGAGGAAGAGGGATGGGTGATTCATCTCTCCAGTTTCTATAGTGATGTCATAATGGTTTAGGGCTTATACATTTCAGCTGTCTGTCTTGTTTAGTACTTATAGAATTCAACTCTCCTTTCTGCCATGGTATCATACAGTATATCAGTTAGTCTAGTGCTTTTATTCAACCCTCTTTCTCAGTGATTAAATAATTGAACTCATTTCTTCACAGTTTAGTGCTTATACAACTCAACTCTCTCTTTCCCACACTGGTCTCATATAACTCTTGGTTTCATGTCTATACAGTTCAACTCTCCTTCCTGCAGCAGTGCTTAATGTCTATACAACTCAACTCTTTCTCTTTCTGCAGTGGCCCTCAACTTCCAGACGCCGGGCCAGTTCATGGATGTGTATGAGGGTCGCTTCAGGGCCAACGGGGGCTGTGGGTACCTGCTCAAGCCAGCCGTCATGAGGGAGCACATCTCAGTCTTCTCGGCACACTCCAGGGAGATCATCCCAGGGGTGGCACCACAGCTGCTGAAGATCAAGGTGAGTAACAAGGGAAGAAAAGAAGGAAGGACCAGATTTAAAGGAGAAGGAGTTAGGAAAGTATAAAGTGAAAGACAGGAAAGCCATGAGTAAAAGAGAAATGAGCAACAAAGGAAAAAAGAAAGGAAGGAACTTGGATTTAGAGGAGGAAAGAGAAGAAAGTGTGGAATGAAGAAAAGACATGAGTAAAGAGGGAAGAAAGGAAGAAATTAAGGAACTTGGATTTAGAGAAGGAAAGGAAAGAAAGCATAGAATGAAGGATAGGAAAAGAATAAGTAAAGGATAAGGAGAGAATGGAGTTAGAAAGTAGAAATGCAAAGAATATGGAATGCAAGATGAAGGTGAAAGCCAGAAGGATTATCCAGAATTGGAGGATAAGTGTCTTGAAACTTCCCTCTTGAAAGAGTTCAAGTTATAGGAAGGGGAAATATTGAAGCGGGCAGGGAGTTCCAGAGTTTATCAGAAAAAGAGTTTAAAGATCAAAAATACTGATCAATATTTTTGCATTAGAGGAGTGGACAGAATAGGGGTGAGAGATTGAAAATACTAGCTAACTTTTGGATTAGAGAGGTGGGCAGAGTAAGGGTAAAAGTAGCAAGTCTGGTGCAGCAAGGCCTCCAACACCTTGCTAAGTGACCCACATCATCTCTCACAGTAATCCCTTCCTCCTCCCTCCCTCAGGTGATCAGCGGGCAGTGTCTTCCCAAGCCGCGTGGATCCACAGCCACCAAGGCGAGCTTCATTGATCCATATGTGGTGATCCAAGTGTTTGGCATCCCAGCAGATTGTACAGGTGAGTGGTGCTGGGGATCATAGCTCTTGTAGCTTTGTTTGTAGTGGTAGTGGTTGTAGTAGTAGTAGTAGTAGTTAGGGTTAACTCATCTGTCTATGTACCAGGCCAGAAATCCCAGACAAAGCACCACACACACACACACACACACACACACACACACACACACACACACACACACACACACACACACACACACAACACACACACACACACACACACACACACACACACACATATCATTCACACCCTCAGCCCTATCAAGTAACATTTGCCACTCTCCTCCATTGTGTTTCATGTTTTACCTCATGAAGTTCTCTGATATGCTTAAAATCAGCTGATTGTCATATTTTGTAAGACTGTCAGTAATTCAGATGAGACAAGACTGAAAAGGAAAAAAACAGGATTGAGGCACCTCAGTGAGCCTTTTTTTTTTACTTTTTTTTTTTGTTGCCATATTTGGTGTGGTCTTCCCTAATTACTAACTATCCTGAGATATTTTGTCTTGCTTCACACCTGCCTCTAAGCATAATTCTAGGTAAAAAATTGCTAAATCTATTCTTTTGATTCCTTTTTTTCTTTTTTGTTGATGTTTGTTAAGATTTTATTGTTTCTAGAGCTGTGACATATTGCATACCAGAGTAAAAAGGGTTAAAAAGAGAAAAAGGTTATTTAATATCACACCACCACTGCAATGCTCATGTCATCCACACTGCCACACCCACAGAGGCCAAGACACGGACAGTGAGCAATGACAGCAGCTTCCCAATCTTTGATGAGAGCTTTGAGTTCCAAATCAACCTGCCGGAGCTTGCCCTGGTGCGCTTCGTGGTGCTGGACGATGACTTCATTGGCGACGACTTTGTGGGCCAGTGCACCATTCCCCTCGACTGCATCCAGACTGGTGGGTGCTGGGGCCTTCTGTCTGTGATTTGAGAGTGGGGATTCAATGCATGAGAAAGGGATCTAATATATGAGAATGAGATCTATTAGGTACATGAGAGTGGGATCTAGTACAGGAGAAAGGGATCTAATATATAAGAAAAGGATCTAATACACAAGAATGAGATGAAACTTGATCTGATGTTAGTGTTACATGTACTGTATCTTGGAAGTTGCCACTGAGTTTTCTGTTTCATTTTAGTTACAAGTTTAGGATTGTGTCATGTCATATTTCCTCCTGACCCTTGCCTTCCTGCTTCCTCAGGGTACCGGCACATGCGTCTCCTGTCCAGCATGGGGGAGCCAATTGAGTCTGCCACACTCTTTGTCCATGTGTCCATCTCCAACAAGAAGGGTGGAGGGGTAAGTTTGTTTATCTATGACCTGTTTATATTGTTAGTGCATAAGTTATCATTGTTTTACTATTTACAAGGTGAGTTCTCTTCTTGCTTCTCTCTGGCATCTATTGTAATGCTGTGGTTCTTGACTCCTTGTATGTTGAAGAGATATAAAAGTGAGAGAACATAAGAGCATATGAGATATATATTTTAATATTGTACTGCTGTGATTCTTGGATCCTTGTATGTTACTTAGATGTAAAAATGCCATGATAGAGAACATAAGAACATAGGAAAAAGACATAAGAATATAAGAGAAAGAGACATAATAGCATAAGAACATAAGGAAATAAGGGAAGCTGCCAGAAGCCATCAGGCCTACACGTGGCAGTCCCTGTTCTGTGTAGAGGGTTTCAGTCCTCACCCAGCTCTTCTTGCCCCTCAGAAGCCACAGCGAGTGAAGGGCAAGAAGACAGACAAGGTGAAGGCAGACATCAAGCCTATTGGACTCAAGGCAGCTGACGACTTGTTCAAGGTGAGACAGAAATTATAGTTACAATGCTCAAATACAATAAAAAAAAATGCCAGAAAAATACTCTTCAGGCTCTTCTTGCTCATAAACTACAGAAATACCTACAAAAATATGTCAGACTCTCATGACAATCTCTCTTGTCAATTACAAGAAAAATAGCCATAAAAATATATCAGTCTCTCATTACATTCTCTTCCATCAATTAGAAGAAGAAGACATCTGCAAAAATACAGCAAACTTTCATTATACTCTTTCCTCACTTATAAAGGAAAAAAAGTAGCTACAAAATTCTTGTAAAAAACAGTTTCATTGTATTTACCTTTTTGTCCCAGAAAACACCTGCAAAAAAAAGAATTTCCCTTCCCTTTCTCATTCATAAGGCAAACAGAAAAAAAAAAACAAGAAAACACTTAAAACCTACAGCACTCAACTGTCTCACATTTAATTCCACCAACTGATCAAACACACAATCTACCTACAACACAGCTCCACCTGTACCAAACTAACTCCACCTGCACATCAACAGGAGGCCTCTGTACCACTGGTGGAGGCCGAATGTGTGCAGGACAAGGTGGAGGATGCCTGGACAGAGCTGCAGGATGAGTGTGGCCTTGAACACACTGCCAACATGAAGCAGTGTCTCCGCGTCACCATCTCCCGCTACATGGCCACTCCTGACACCGCTCGGCTCTCAATACAAGAGGAGAATGGGGTGTGTTTAGGGGCGGATTAGAGGAGCATACTCTCTCTCTCTCTCTCTCTCTCTCTCTCTCTCTCTCTCTCTCTCTCTCTCTCTCTCTCTCTCTCTCTCTCTCTCTCTCTCTCTCTCTCTCTCTCTCTCTCTCTCTCTCTCTCTCTCTCTCTCTCTCTCTCTCTCTCTCTCTCTCTCTCTCTCTCTCTCTCTCTCTCTCTCTCCCTCCTAACCTACCACTCTTACTTCCTCCATGTCTAGCGTTGTTCCTCATTCTTCAATCTTTTCATCTGCTAACACTCCATCACTTCTCAGTCCTTGTTGCCAAACTGTCAACAGATCAGAGGACTCAAGACCAAGGAAAGGCAAAACACAGTGAAAAGAAGTATGAGTGCTTGATATGTTACCTGACTATGAGTATTATTATGATATGAAAAGGTGCCTCTCAAATGTTCCTTCCTCAGGTTCCATTTTTGAGAAGCTCCCGGCCTGGTCCCCTGCCATCACACCTGCACCGCCTGGAGATAGCACTGCAGAAGGTCAGTCACCTCCCATCCCTATTGCAAACACTGGTAGTTGTGATGTAGTCTCTTTGTTTTTGTTAGTCTAGAAAATTATGTCTTTTGAGAAACACTGAACTAGACTTGCTGTCCATCAGATATACATATAAAGGGTTCACTAATGGGCACTTCATTGTTTTTTCTTCTTTTCCTGTTTTTTTGTATTTCTCTTTTGTTTCATTTTGTTGATCTTGTTTCATTTGATTATTCATCTTATTTCATTTTATTTTATTTATGTATATTTTTTATTTATTTATTTTATTTTATTTTGTTTTCTCCTCCTGAAGGTGTTGCTGGAGATTCACCACTTCCTGGGCCATGAAGAGGAGTTTGTGTCAGCCCTGGAGTCACGCCTCAAACCATGTTTGGCCATGTATGACAGCCTGGAGTCCCACCTCAGCTCCAATGGCATCAAGGGCAAGAAGGCAAACCGCGCCATGGAGAACTATGCTTGGAATGTGCGCATCATCAGGGGACAGCTGGACCGACTCACCACCCTCACCAAGAAGTGCAGGATGGCCATGGAGCAGGTGAGAGAAGGGAGGGAGGGTTGCAGGTGAATAAAGAGAGAGAGATGGGTGTGGTATTTGCATGTTGTCAGTTCCCATTGCATATAGAAGTCATCTCTTGAGAACCAGCACTACACAATAGTAGGTAAGTAAAAGAAGGGATGTGTTTAGTACTGGTATGGTTTAGGTTCTGAGTGCAAGCAGGATTCCTTAGCTCCTTAGCACCAACACTCAATACTCTACAATAGCATGTTAGTAAAAGAAAGTGTGATTTAGTATTGTTGGTAAAAGAAAGGATGGGTGTAGTACTGGCATGTTTTGGGTCCCCAGTGCAAGCAGGAATCATCTCCTTAGAGCCCAGAGCCTCTTAATTGTGAGCTTAGTGTTCCATTACACTGCAGGAAACTCTGGGATACTTATTATGGGTTATGATGTCTGTGTATTGACTGATTGACAAGCAGCCGGAAGAGGAAGGGAGGGGAAATTATTAACACCCACTTTGTTCATCATGCCTCAGCTAGACAATCCATCACTCATGACCTCCCTTGCTGTATTTTTCAGGTGGAGTCAACCAAGACCACCCTGGACAGCCTCAACCAGCGGGAGCGGTCGCCCTTGGTACGGGAGCGGCCAAGACTCACTCTGGCCAACAGACACAACACCACGGACAACCTGACAACGTATGGCAGCCTGGGCCGCTCCCCCACCACGCCTGGTGCTGACTGTAAGCCAAAGAGCATCCTGAAAAAGAGCAATTCCAACCTGGAGTCAAGCAGCGTCGGGTACGTGAACGAGGAGGCGGCAGGTTCCCCCAGTAGCTCCAGAACAGTGATGGGGGATGAGGAGGAGGGGGATGAGGGTGGCCAGCTCCTCAAGCCCCCTCTCCTCCACTCCTTCAGCTACACTCCCACTTTCACATATGAGCAGGACACTGCGCTGTAGGCCTGCTTGCTGCTGGCTGGCTGGCTGGCTGGCTGGCTGGCTGGCTCGCTCTCCTTGTCACTTTGTAGAGCTTGAGCTTGTTGACTCAGATGGCATGTGTGGCAGGTGTGGAGGACAGGGCCAGCAGGTGTGTGTGGGCGGCAGAGCTCACAGTGAGGGAAAAGTTGACAGTAGTGAATCAAGGTAATGCCACCCAGCCTCTTGCATCTTATGAGAAACACTGACTGAACTCATTGAAGTGAATGACTGGCTGAGGCACATGGAGATTAAACGTCCCAGTGGTGGCAACCTTACCTCCTCTTCCCTTGTGAGGAGTCTCAGTAGCTATTATTTTCTACACTAGTTAGGAGACAACAACCCAGCCTTATCATTGTCTCCAGGGCATGAAGGTGGTGGAGCTGCCCCACTAGTTACTGCATCTTCAATCTTACTGAATACCTCAGGACAGTGTGAGACTCCTTTTGAATGCCTCCACATACACACACACACACACACACACACACACACACACACACACACACACACACACACACACACACACACACACACACACACACACACACACACACACACACACACACAGAAAATGGTCAGTGTGTTAGTTCTGCAAACATTTCTACATCTGATCTGTGTACACATATTGACAGGGTGTCCCAGAAGGCAGGACCCAAATGTGTGGTGAGTCTAGGTGGCAAACAGTAAGTGCAGACAGCAACATTCACCTTACAGTATGAATAACATGTGGTGGAAATTTGCCCATCATACAGCAAGTCCCAAATTACTGTACCTCAAATATACACCATCCACCTCCACTGAAAGCCAATGGGTCACAGTGCTATCAGCTGCATAATTAGTAGGAGCATCAACCTATACATGCCAGGACACCTTTGCCTGCATCTGGGCCTTGCTTGATGAGATACCCTGTAGCTGTATATGTACTGTACTAGTTTTCTTATGGGTGCTGCTACTGTGTGTATATCTAAAAAAAAAAACCTACCTATGTATACCTTTGTACATTGTTCCTTAGATGCAGCCATAATGCAGTATTTATTTTGTATATATTGTAATGATACTTTTTTATATTCCATTGGTAGATATGGGATGCAAGATGAGGGGATAGTGACCACCTCTTGGGGCAACGGCTGCCAGGCACAGGCAAGTGTCAGTGTTGGCCATCACTGCCAAGGGACCACAACACACTAGGCAAAATTTAGGCAGCCTGGACTTCTAAAAGGGAAAAATTTTTAAATAATTAAGAATCTTCCATAAATTGTCTTTAAATGGGCATTGATGGTGAGATGACAGATTCTCAGTCATCTAGCAAGCAGTTTGACTCTAACAACCTCTTCAGTCTTATCAATTTTTTTTTTTTTTTTTTTTTTTTTTTGCTTTCATTATCCCTCATGTAGCCATCTTTCCACAACTATCCAGCAAACAATACAACTTTCACAACTTCCACAGGTCTCAATCAGCAAACTGTGTTACTCCTTCACAACCTCCTCAGTCTTGTCAGTGGTTTCTCTTGCCTTCATCATCTCTCCTATAGCCAGCCTTCCACAGCCACCCAGCAATCAGTGTCACTCTTTCACAATCTCTACAGTCTTATTAAAGCATTCTGTTGCCTTTTTCTCTCCCACAACCATCCATAATCATCCAGCAAACACTATAAATTTCACAACCTCTTCCATTCTTCCAAAGCCTGCTCTTGCCTTCATTTTCTCTCCTATAACCATCCTTCTTCAATCTCCTCTTGTCTTCCACAGTCCTCAAACAGCACCTCACACACACACACACACACACACACACACACACACACACACACACACACACACACACACACACACACACACACACACACACACACACACACACACACACACACACACACACACACACACATACACACACACATCTTGACTGAAGCAACACATTCCACAGAGTTATTCAGGAGGTGGTCATTATTTCCCATCCCTGTAAGAATCTCTACCAGTGCTCTTTTTTTTTTTTAATATCACCATTTGTGAAGGAAAAGTTGTGATGCAATACAGTAAATCACATTTGGTAGGAGGAAAAACCAGAGTGGCAGGTCATCAGGTGTTCATGGGCAGAGGGACACTTGGGGATCACTAACTCTAGGAATGTTGTGTCCCTCAGTCACTCACACAGCCCATGCAAGAGTGAAGCAGCAAATACTCTTATTATTCCTGACCATTACCACAGAAAACCAGGCAGGTCAGCTATTCATGGGCTGAGGGACACTTGGGACTCCCTGACTCTACGAAGGTGGTGCCCCTCAATCACTCACACAGCCCCATGCAAGAGTGAAGCTATAGGTACTCTTGATGTTCTTGACCATTGCCACAGAAAACCAGGGTGGCAGGTCAGCTATTCATGGGCAGAGGAACAGTTGGGGATGCTCTATGCAGGTGGTGGCCCCCATGTCCCTCACACAGCCCTATACAAGAGAGCAGAAGCAAATGCTCTTGACCAGTGCCACATAAAGCCCCTTCCTGTGTTAGCTTTTAAAGGAAGTTGATTAAGAGTGTTTCATTCAGCCTTTAAACTGAGGGAAAAAGTTTTAATCACACATTGATCACAGACTAGTGTTGAGTTACTGTTATTACGCATGTCTTGATTTGAGTACTGACAATGAGTGATTCCATTATATCCTATTGCCTCCGGAAGGAACTGTACAGATTGCATATATATGAGATATTTTTGAAGGTTGTGATTGAGTGAAGAAAGTTTAATATTTGAGACATACACATAGTAATACTAGTTACACAAGAATGATGTGCTAAATTGACTATGTCTTCCAATAGCATATTTTCTGCTTTGGAAAAAGAGGAATAAATAAATACATATATACAGAGTCTATAAAAGCTGTGGAGTGCCGGGTGTAAATACTGTATTAGCTCCAGATATACAGAAGGAAAGGATGTATGTAGACGTACGTATAGCAAAACAATGTTCAAACCTTACCATGTATAGACTGTTCCCTCAAAGCAACTCCATCACCACTGTAGCTTGTGTACACACTCATCTGTAAAAAGACTCCATTGATATCTCTAAATGTAATTACATGTACCATATTTATTTATCTAATCTAGTCACTAGCAGTTAAAAGAAGAGAAAGAGATGTAACTATATCATTACTTTGGTCTTTGTTAATTCCAGGATGACAGGAGATGAGAAGAAATTTTTGGCCTCAAAGTGATCCTGATCCAGTCTTCTTCACTCACCAGGCTGCTTGTGTTCCTGCTGAGTGAACCCCTGAGAGAGAGAGAGAGAGAGAGAGAGAGAGAGAGAGAGAGAGAGAGAGAGAGAGAGAGAGAGAGAGAGAGAGAGAGAGCAACACTTATATCTACAGAAGGGCTATTCTCTACATATGGCAGGATACAAATGTAGTTACTCTGCCACCAATTGCCGGCTCTGGTGTCTTTGAGTGGAATGAAGGCACTGACTCACCTCACCTTGCTGGAGACCATCACTTTTTGTATTGGTCACTTTTTCCTGTAACTCATTAATTGATCAAGTCTCCAAAGGCCACTTGTAAGTTGTTTTGCTTGTTTTGCAGTTAATGTATCAGTTTTCTTCTATATTTATTTTCATTACTATTTTGTGGTTCAAAGATGCATTATACAATATTTTAACATCCTTTTTATAGGCAATGCATCAGTTTTCTTTTATATTAATTTTTCATTATGTAAATATGTATTTTCATTATTATTTAGGTTTAAAAACTTTATTATGCAATATCTTTCTTACAATTAATGCATCAATTTTTCTACATTAGTTTTTTTTTTATTATTTTTTTGGTACTCAAGAAGTGCATAGTATGGTATTTTGACATTCAATGACAGAATGTAATATTTGAAAAGACATCCCTTGTAGATTACACTCAGTACCTCCTCAGTTTAGAGCACCACACATACACATTTCAAAGGATGCATGATGTGTCTCTAAGATCAGTTAAGGAATGATGGATTAGTCTGAAACTTAGAGATTCATGTCATGCATTTAAAAAAAGTTATGTATGATCATGACTCAAAGAGGAAAAAAAATAAAAGTCTGAGAATATCCACTCCTATTAGATTATGTACTGTGTCTTCAAGATATGTCAAGGGGAAAATAATATGTTAGTCAATAATCATCTGTACAATCTGTCTGAGAACAGTGTAACATTAAACATTTGCAGGGAATTCAAATAGCCAAGTGTGAGGCTGGAGTGGAAAATTAATGGGTTAGTCAAAAGTCTTTTCCTTTTATCCAAACCCAGTGATAAACATTCAGATAAACCTTGTAAAAAATTCAATTAACTAGGAGTGAGTGCTGGAGTGGGAAGATAATGATGAGTTGGTCTAAAAAAACACTTCCTTCTATAATTGGAAACCAGTGTAGCATTGAAGATTTTGGATTAAGCTTTGTAAAGAATCCAATTAGCTAGAAATGAGTGCTGGAGTGGGTAATAACAATGGTTTGGTCTAAAAATATTTCCCTTCCATCAGAAACCACTGCAACATTAAACATTTTGATAAAGCCTTGTAGAGAATCCAGTGAGACAAGTAGGAAAGCTGGAGTGGCAAAATAATAATGGGTTGGCCATCTCTTTCTT
Source organism: Scylla paramamosain (assembly GCF_035594125.1). Classification (NCBI taxonomy): domain Eukaryota; kingdom Metazoa; phylum Arthropoda; class Malacostraca; order Decapoda; family Portunidae; genus Scylla; species Scylla paramamosain. Next base: position 10,593,187 of record NC_087166.1, read on the forward strand.
CTATCAGAGACTGCTGTAACAATAAACATTTTGATTCAGTCACCTTGTAGAGAATCCAGTGAGCCAAGTTTGAATTCTAGAAGAAGAAAATATTAATGGGTTAGTCTAAAAATAATTCCCTTCCATGTGAGACCGGAGTAACTTAAATCCTTTCACTGCTATTTGGCACACCTTACCTTCACCACTAGCCACTCTGAAACACTTCTTATTCCACAGCCACCAGCAAACATTACACTGGCTAGAAACTGCAAAATCCATTCATCTAATCCCTTTCTTTCTTATAGATACTTATAAAGATTTCACACATTGTTTTTGGTGGTGGGAACTGTTGCATATCACAGGGAAAGAGTTTAAACATTTGGAGCCACTTTTGTAGAGAATCCAGTATAGTTGTGAGTGGTGGAGTGTATCAGATTACCTGTGCCTCGAGTGTGAGTGCAAGAGTGAGTCATGAATGTAATGATGAACAAGAGAAACTAAAGAAGACTTGTATGTGGTTTGATTAGAGTGAACAATGTACTTACTGCTTTATGTTACATTCTTACCTATAGCCTACCTTGTGGCTCATCCATGCCAAGATAGGAACAAAAATTAATTAAGGCCAGTCCCCTAAAATGGTACATGGGAAGCATTTTGAATTAAGGTGAGGTAGAGACTGTTTTTGTTAACTGTACATTGAGATGATAGTGACTTATGATTTAGATAATACTGCATGAGAGAGAGAGAGAGAGAGAGAGAGAGAGAGAGAGAGAGAGAGAGAGAGAGAGAGAGAGGTATTTACATTTAAGTTCATGGTGCCCTCATGTTATGTTGTGAGGGAGGTGTGAAGTCAGGCTGAGTCAAGCTGTGAATATGTGAAAGAGTTTGAAATCTGCAATACCTACTTAAAGCACCAGAAGCTACATACAATGCCAGAGCGTAGGAGGCAGAGGACAAGGCTGTGGGAAGCACTACTCGGCCTGCGTGTCATTCCAGTCTTATTTCCAAAGTCTTATTTGATAAATATCACCCATATAGACTTATGGAATTACTACTGTTACCATATATATTTTTATGTCAATATAAACACTGTAATAGCTGAATAAGGAACATTTTCACACATTAGTCAGCTTGAGGAATCATAAAAATGAAAAATGAAGGACTTTATGTGATAAATATGTGTATGGGTGTTTTTATTAACCTTTCACATTGTAGTTATGTGACAATTATGTGGAGCTATTTCTGTTCTTCATGTATATGATCACAAGAAGAGCTATTTTAAAATGGATGGTTCTCAGTACTGTTAGGTTTATATTGATGCTGGGCAGGTAAGTACATTACATCTTTTGCAAATTGTCTTCCTCTTTCAAGGTTCATCTAGTTATCTTTAATATGTTTGCATCCATCCATGTTTGTCTGCCTGCTTGATCATTTGTATGTATGTATATTTTTTAACTGTTTGTCTGTATGTGTTTTTGTGTTTGTATCTTTATATCATAATTGTGTGGCTGCTTGTCTTCATGTCTGCCTGTATGTTTGCCTGTCCACCTACAAGATTAGACAGATTTATGGTGAAAGATGATAGGTAGAAGTATGTAGGCCACGTGTAGGCCTGACAGTTTCATGGAATTTCCCCATATTTTTTTATGGTTTTACGTTCTTATTCCTGTTTCCATTTAGTCTATGGTGAATGACTTCCACACCTAGTTCAGAGTGGCGCTGGCCTTTTAAGAGCCTTGTATTTCATTATAATATATCTTACCATCACAATTTACATAACTCTCTCTCTCTCTCTCTCTCTCTCTCTCTCCAGGTGGCGCATTTGTGAGGTAAGAATGGTTAAAGTAACAATTAAAGTAACAATTCAACATTCACATTAGTCAGTGCGTCTCATGATCTAAGACGCAGGTTCTGGGCCGTGGCAGTGGTTCAGGAAGATGAGGCTTCATTATATCGAACTGAAACCCGTGAGGAGCGAGGGTGATCTCTTCCCCTCCCTTAGGAATCCTTAGATGATTCAGGGGCGTGGTGCGCGGTGCGGGGCGAGAGGGAGTGTCCGAGGTTGCGCCGTGGGCAGTGTTGAGTTCGCAAGGTACAGACAGTACAGTACATGTGACTCGGTTTACAGTTTTACACGATTATAGGGACTTCCAGGCATCATGTAAACATAAATCGTGTAAACTAGTAATCAGGATGAGGTATTGAGACGTTTACAATGCGAACCATGGTTTTCAATGCTTTACTTAGCTCATGCGATATTAAACTTACCAAGCGTGATACCTGCTGATTAGATTATAATGTAAGGCTGTTAACTCGTGTCAGGTTTGCACGGTTTAGCCTATAGGGACCTCCAGGCATCATGTTATAACAAAAAATCGTGTGAAAAGAACATAAAAAAAAAAATAATGGGAAATAATACTAAATACTAAATAAATAAGCAGTGTATGGTCTTTCTACACGTGTATATACGTATATTTTTTGAAGTACTTCAAAGTTTAATATTCTTCGAATTATCCCGGTCTTTGCTTCGATATTGTTAGTTGAATACAGCGTCAGATTCTCAGAGGCATCATCAAAAACTAAACTTTTTTCTATCGTTTCATTATTATTACATGCAACCTGAATAAGTAAAATAGATAAAAAAGACGGAATAATATCAATATATCTGTCGTATATGGAAACTCATTCATCATATCACACTAGTAGAAGATTAAGAAGGAGGAGGAGGAGGAGGAGAATTTAATTAATTGCTATCGATCATATACTATTAGGCTACTCATGTAACTCAACCTCTCCTTGAAATAACTTTGACCTGACCCCTACGTGCTGTATTGTTTCTCACGCTTCTGATAACTCTCTCTCTCTCTCTCTCTCTCTCTCTCTCTCTCTCTCTGGTGTGTGTCAATTCCTGGCGGTTCATCAAGGAGAGAGATCAAGTGTTCGTATGCAGGCAGTTACTAAATTAATTCATACTCAGTGCACATATTCTGAAATTCCTCTGCGCCGCGCATCTTCATTACATTCCCAATGTCCTACTGTAGTAGAAGAAATACAGGTTTTGAAGGACGTTCTTACGATTTTCGTAACAGATTAACAAGATTTCTGCATCATTAAAAAGAGAAACACTCTTGAGAACCCTGCTGGTCATCTAGGTGGCCTTTGAAAATAATGGTGGAGCTACACTGGGTTTTAAACTTTTTTTTTTTTTTTTTTTTTTTGTTCTAGTGAGAGATTATCAAGATTTCTACATTATGAACAGAAGCAACATTCTTGGGAACCTCAGGCTAGTCATCTCTGTGGCCTTTGAAAATAGTCGTGGTGGAGATAGACGGGGGTTTTGAAGGCATTTTTTATTTTGGTTTAGTGCGATATTAACAAGATTTCTACATCATGAACTCTTGAGAACCCGGCTAGTCATCTCGAGCTGTGGCGGCCTGGCCTTTGAAAACAGGTGTTGGTGAGAGAACAAAGCAAGCAAGGCACGTGGGAAGGCAGCTTTGACAAGAATGTGAATACTTCAAACGAGAGACAGAACCTTATCTCGCCGCCGTGCACTATCACTTCTGTTTAATGACTCCTTAATTTCTGAAGCTCTCGGGTGATTCATGAACTTGACCTCTGAAGCGAATAGGAGGTGATTATATAAGTGGTCAGTGCTGTCTTAATGAGGAGCTTATAGGGGTGGTTAGTGGTCTTAATGAAGCTATAGAGACGGTCAGTGCTGTTCTTAATGAGGTGGAGGTTCTAGAAATGGTTAGCGGTCATGATGAGGAATTGTACTAGAGGTAGTTAATGCTGCCTTAATGAAGAGGTGGTTATAGAGATGGCTAGTTTCTGAATATGAGCCAAAGAAAGACGAAAAGTGAAGACAAATAGAACGTGAAGTGAAATAGTTGTACAATGAGAACATGTTTTCCTGCCCTGTTCTCGTGTCGTGTCGATAGATGAGAGATGGGAGCAGAGATGGTGGATGAAGCGAGCGCGAGCGGTGGTTATTGAACCTAGGAAAGCTGCACTAAACCAGCCACTGATCTCATATCTTGCCTGAATCGCTCTGAATCATTTTAAGGAGTATTTTGAAAGGCCACAGAGATGATTAGTCGGGTTCTCATTGCTGTTTTTTTTTTTTTTTTTTTATCGAACTCCACTAGAGCCACGAAAACACACTAGAATCTCTTAAATCCTATGACACTCCCTTTAAACATTTTGGTAGGCTATTTTGAAAGTTCTCAGAGATGATTAGTTGGGTTCTCATTGCCGTTTTTTTTATGTAACTCATGCAAAACTATCACTAGAACCACGAAAGCACCCTTGAAAGGTCACAGAGATACTTAG
>NC_087166.1:10602500-10632500 GCF_035594125.1 Scylla paramamosain
GCAACCAGGGTAAGACAAGAAATAACGGGTTCAATCTTGAAAAATTTAGGTTTAGGAAGGAGATAGGAAAAAATTGGTTCTCAAATTGAGTGGTAGATTAGTGGAACGGACTCAGTAATCAATCATGTTGTTAGTGCTTGGACATCAGAGAGCTTTAAGAGAAGATTAGACAGGTTTATGGATGGGGATAATAGATGGAAATAGGTAGGTATATTTCATACAGGGACTGCCACGTGTAAGCCTGGTCGCTTCTTGCAGCTTCCCTTATTTCCTATGTTCTTATGTTCTTTTGAAACAAGAACTAAACACGCGCAAAAGCACCAAAGCCCACATATAAATAAAAAAAAAAAAAAAAAACTCACACTAAAAGCAAGACTAGAAAGAGAATAAAAGTGTTAGAAAAAAAAAAAAGTCAGTCTTCTCCGTGTCCTCATACTCGTTGCTTGGGCCGAGAAAAACACAAAACCCCACATTGAAATACAAAAAAAAAGTGAACTCACACTAAAAAAAAAAAAAAAAAGTTGAAATATTCAAGGAGGCGCAAAAAAAAAAAAAAATAATAATAATAATAACAATAGGAACCAGCCGTCCCCTCGTCTTCATCTTCACTGTATAGACTGAAACAAACCACAAAACACATAAAAACAACAAAATTTAAAACAAAAAAATAAACCTACAGTACAAAAACGCCTGTAAAAGCTTAAAAAAATGTAGAAAAATGTAAAAAAATAAAGGCCATTTGTCACCTCGTCCTCATCCTCGCTGTATAGACTGAAAAAAAAAACACACAAAAGCACATGGAAACGATAAATTAAAACACAAAAAAATAAACATACACAAAAAATAACATCCAGGAAAGCTTAGAAAGAGCAGAGAAAGGTAAAAATAAGAGCCGGCCACCCCCGTGTCTGCCTCCTCGCTGGGCTGAGCCGCCGAGGTGCGCAGTGCGGCATCAGCTGATACTAGACGACGCTGAACTGGACTGGACTGGAGCTGACCTTACACGCTGACCTATGCTAGCCCCCTCTCAGGCGAGTAAAGGACAGGTACCATACACGTCCTGACCCCTGGGTGCCCGTGGGGGGAGTGTAGTAGGTGTGGTAGGGATGGAGAGCCGGGTGTGTGTCTGTGTGTCTGTGTCTGTGTCTGTGTAGGAGGACGTGTCGGTTATTAATTATTTATTCCGTGTGCATCTGATTTGTGAGGGAGGCTGTGTCTATGTCAGCATGTGTGTTTTTATATAGGTCACTGTTATATGTCTTTATTTATTTATTTATTTTATTTTATTTATTTATTTTTTTCTGTTCGCTTTCCTCAGCCGGTAATGTTTTGGGGTGTATTTAGTTAATCTAGCCATAATACATTCAGCCGTTATCTACACAGGCCGTAGGATATGTAGGCTTCTCCTTGTTTAAGCCATTGAGACATTCCAGCCAGGTTTGGTTCAGCTAATATAAGTCTTCAGGTGTTCGTAATGTAAGCCACAAGACATTTCAGCCAGTGTTATTACCTGGTTCTTACCTATTGGGCTCCCAAGAGGGAACCCCATCACGGGTAGCATGCCACCCATAAGGAGAATCACCAAGGAATTTGTAACAATGAAAAAGGGCTGGAAAGCGTGCTATAAGCCCAGAACAAGTGTCAAGAGTATACAGGCAGATTAGCAGCAAAAATCAAATAGGCGGTCACTCAATAAGTTAGGTAATCCCTTCTTAAAACTATCAAAAGAATCTGATTTCTGCCATATTGATGAGAAGGAAGTTGCAGACTTTCACCACTCTGACTGGAAAAGAATCTATGCCTGGCATCACAATGACTGAGGAACAAAGATTTTGTGATGATATCCTCTTGTGCCAGTTGTAGGATGTTTCAGCTGATGTTATTTTGGGTTTTATGGAAATAACCCTAAGCAAATAATTTCCAGATCATGATTATTTATGGGCAAAAGTATGATTTATTTAATTATTTTTCTTTTCAATCACAATCTACACTATGAAGGGATTAACAAAAAAATTAATGAACTGAATTAATGTGACCTCATTTCCCCTTTGTGACTCACAACACGAGAGGGCACCCACAGCTTGCCCTCCAAATATAATTCTCTTCCTTCACACAACTCTCCATGCAGCTAACACACACACACACACACACACACCTTTCACTTAAAATTCAAAACTTTATGGCAACTCCTACTCCAGCCTTAGACTCCCTGTCTGGGGAGGGGACCACAAATGTCCCCAGGTCAGACTGCTCCTCAGGTGTCTACCCTAAGTGTCTTGACATTGTACTAAACTTTTTTATCATTAACTCCTGCAACATTAGCAGCCTTAGATCTAATTTTCAATCTGATCTAAACCAAACTTCTTGTCCTATCTACTCCTACACTGATGATACCACCCTGCACTTTTCCATATATTTTTGTAGTTGTTCAACACTTCAGGAATTTAACAACTCACACAGGAAAGCCACAGAACACCTGACTTCTAATCTGTCTAAAATTTCTGATTGGAGCAGAGCAAACTTGGTATTGTTCAATGCTTAAAAAACTCCAATTCCTCCATCTATCAACTCAACACAGCCTGCCAGATAACTATCCTCTCTTCTTTAATGACATTTCATTTGTTTTTAGCATAGGCTGAAAAGTGCCTGACTTTTATGATGGTCAGATTATATTTACTTTAGACTGTGTGACATTTTTGTTTTCATTTACTTTAATGAAGTCCTTGGAAGCTTTTATACTTTAGATTGAAAGACACATCAGTGGTTTTTACTACAGAATGAAAAGTGCCTGACCCATATGACTGTAATGTTTTTGGTTGTGTTTTGTTGTTTAGTTTAACCTGTAAAATATTTCAGCCTCAAGATGTTTTAGCAGAGAGAGAGAGAGAGAGACATAGAGAGCAAATCCTGACGTAATACAAAGTTGTGGAAACTGAACCATAATTCACAAGGATAAGTAAGTAAGGATAGTAAGTTTTAGCTGCGCAGTGTCAGGAGCAGCTATTAATACCACAAGCACCCTCTGTAACTCAGATGACGAAGACAGGGAGAATATTTGTCACTGTGCCATGCTGCTGCACTGAAATAGAGATTAGTATCAGTATTATTATTGGTAGAAGGGATACAGATTTTCTGTGATGTTTCATATTAGTGGAATTGAAACTCTGAAATTTGTGTTTAAATTGATTTTATTTATTTATTCATGTATTCTTTGTATTGATTGATTTGCTTAGTCATGTTTATTTATTAATTTGTTAGTTTATTTATATACCTCTCAATTAATTTGTTTCTCTGGTTATTTTTATGTAGTGATGTATTTGTTTATATTTAGTAAGTACAATGTCTCATGCTTTCCATTCTGTCAATATTGAGATCAATCTAGGTATATATCTTAGAGCAAGAACCATACGGATGTGAGATGAAAGATTGGATGTGAATTCTGTGTAATAATCCACATTACCAATATATATTATGCACCTTTAATAAATCACAAGATATTTTACAATTAAAAGGGACACTCCCATTGGGGGCTCTTGGTGCTGTATAGTGACTCGCTAGAATGCCGAGGTGTTGTCTATCACTTATGTAACAGCACTTGATGGCACGTGTTACCATGTAGTAATAGCATGGTGGCAGGACAGTCAAGGGTGGCCAAACTCCACTTGTACAGTCATGGTTAATAATTAAGTAACCTTTCACACTCCCACTGTTATGCATTTTCCCTCAATGTTGAATCCCCTTATCTAGGAATCTATCAATACTCAGGTTTTGTTATTAGATTTCCAGCAGATCAGAGGACTTGAGATGGAGAGAATATAGGGAACACAGTGGGAGGAAGTGGAGGTTATTCAACTTGAGACCACTTGTACCTCAGTGACCTTTGTGGCTCGACTGGTAAGATGTGTTGTACCTTGAGTGTCCTGTCAGGGTTCGATCTCTGGCTGCTCCCTCTCCTGGCTGCTCCCCTGTGATCAATACCTTCCTTTTTGTGTGCTGGTTACTGTGGCAAGAGTCTGACAATAATGGGAATTTTTTAATACTCTTTCAAGGTCATTGTTTGGTTACATTAGTTAAATTATTTATCATGTGAAAAGAGGATGTACTTGTCTTTTATCTATCCATATACCACACAGGTTGGCTCATACAAGTCAACACACACTCAAACACGTGTCGTTCACACTCATAGTCTTGTCGTTCCTTGGTGAAAAGGGAATACTTATCTTAATATTATCTAATAATGCTTCTGTTGTACTTTTAAGGTGATTTTCTAGTCACAGCATCATAGTAGCATCTTGCTCTTAGAAGAAAGGGACTAAAGTGTATCTGTTACCTAGCACCATCTCTAATAATCTATCTTTGTGTATACCAGGCCGGCAATTCCACGCGCACACACACACACACACACACACACACACACACACACACACACACACACACACACACACACATCATTCACCCTTCAGCCCTGTCAGCTTCTGGTGGAAAGGGACAGTCTTGTGGTCCTCTGTACTACATCCCTAATGCTTTTATGATAGCTAGATTTTACACCTTTGCAGACACCATGTGGGAATTGGAGGATTTCACCAAAATTCGCAGGTGGTATGCACTGCACCTGCTGCTCTGCGTCACCTTCTTCATATCAGGCGTGATAATAAATGCTGCACAGTTCCTGCTCTACGTCACACTGAGACCCTTCAACAAACGCCTCTACTGCAGCATCAACTACTACCTCATGTATTCCCTCATGTCCCGTAAGTATGAGTGTTGGCTCAGTAGTTCATGTGGGTCTGTGGGTGGTGTGCTTCTGTCATTGTCATCATCTTTTCTTTTGTCGTTTCCCTAGAGTGAGGGGTTAGCGCCATGTATGAGTCAACTCCAGTTGTTTCTGTCTCTTGCATCTTCCTCTGGAACTCTCATCCTTTACATTTGTACATTAATTCCATCCATCCATCTGTCTTCCTCTCAATCTCCCTTCTACTGGTTTTCTCCAGGCTCTTTTAATCAGTTCCTGGTCTTCTCTTTGTGCTGTGGGACCAAACCATCTCATTTTTTATCTTGTCTGTTCTGTAATGCATTCCACCCCAGCTCTCCTTGGTTCTTGATTTTGTTCAGTCTTTATCACAGGCTATATTTTTTTTAGATTATTATATACATGCTTGAAATGGGCTACATCTACTTATGGTTTGTGATATTGGAGGAATGGTATTTGTTTGTGTTTTAATGAGGAGTGTGTGAAGAAAGAGTGCTTAATAAGGATATTATATTTGTGTTAAATGTGTTTATTTTTCTCATCTACAGAAGTTTTGTTCCTTGCTGAGTGGTGGTCTGGCTCTGATGTGAGGGTGTTCACCTCAGACGAGTCGTACAAGCACTGGGGCAAGGAACATGCACTCATCATCATGAACCACACCTTTGAAGTGGATTGGCTTATGGGGTGGATCGTGGCTGACCGCAGTCAAACTCTTGGGGTAAACCTTCATGGAGTAATGGCAATATTGATAAATATTATATTAATCTTTATTCCTCTACACAGTATAAAATTTTTTATCAATGTTATTGTGTTTCATAATATTACTATTCCTTTCCTACAAGAATGATAAAAGAGGGTTCTTTTGCAGTCTGCAAAAGTATTTGTCAAGAAAATGATGCAGTACGTCCCAACTATAGGGTGGGCCTGGCGATTCTCTGATGCAATATTTTTGAATCGCAAATGGGAAGAGGATAAAACAGTTATGGAGACACAGATCAAAGAATTCTTTGATTATCCATACCCAGTGTGGGTGAGTAAGTCTTATTATTTCAGTACACAGTTTAGTCCTGTGGATGTGGCAGCCCCATGCCACACTGTGGTCTAGGTGACAAAAGGGACAGTGGACAAACTGGGGATTCCTCTCTACTGCTACAATGATTGATATACTTTGAGACTCTAAACATATTCAAGAAGCACTCCTTTTAGAGACAAGAAATTGCTTTACAATGCATGAAAACTGTTTTGTTTGTAATAACTGTAACTTGGATGCCTTTCTTCACAATGGACAGATGCTGCTGTTTGCTGAGGGTACAAGGTTCACTCCTGCCAAGCACAAAGCCAGCATGGAGTTTGCCCGCAAGAGAGGCCTGCCAGAGCTGAAGAGACATTTAATTCCTCGCACTCGGGGTTTCATCCAATGTGTCCAGTCACTTAAAGGAAACTTCCCAGTCATCTATGACGTTACTGTGGGCTTCAACACGTGAGTCTTGCTTCCCTAGTACAGCGTGAGTCTCTACCATTCCTAAAAATTTGCAGAACATTTTTTAAAGGATGTGATTCACTGACAGATCACAGCTTGCTTGGAACATCATATTCACTTGTAAGATTGGAGTGATTAGTTTGGTGCTAAATTTTTCAGGGAGTTTATCACCAGTCAGCAGATTATTTTGTGTTTCATTGCAGCAAGGAGGGCGTGGCACCAACCCTACAAAACATGCTGCGTGGAAGGAAGGTCATGAGTGAAATATACATACGGCGGATTCCTCTCAGCGAAGTTCCAAATGATGATGAAGGTGCATCAAACTACCTGCATGAGTTGTACAGGCAAAAGGTGTGTTCCCCTGCCAGCTCTCTTGGGGTAATACAATATGCTTTATGTTCATCACCATCACCATGTATAACCCCAAACACTGCCACTACCTGCATCAGTTGTACAGGCAAAAGGTACATCTTCCTGCCACCTTTCTTGAAGTAATAAGGTGTACTTTATATTCTTATCACCTTGAACAACCCAGACACTGCCACTAACTAGGCTGTAGAGGTAAGTAAAGTTCCTTACTCAACTTCTGATCACAATGTCTAACAATCTAACCATGAACTTGAATCTTAGTCTCCCTCTCTTGTTACATTCCCTCCTACCAATAAACAGCTCTTCTCCAGGCATCTCTTACATTCCTACAGTATCAGATCTGAGCTCCAGCCTTATCTTCCCCAGGCAGCATTTAGCATTATTCTCCTTTCACAGTTTCACTTGTGTCAGGTTGGCACCATGTATGTCTCCTCCAGTTGTTTCTGTCCCTTGCATCTTAAATTTATTAACTTTCCTACAGCACCAAACCTAAGCTCCAGCCTCTGTAACTGGCACCTTAGTGGGCCATTTCTTTTCCTTGACCAGTGCCTTCTTATATACAAAAAAGGCCTGATCTTCCTGAGACAATACTTAAGACTCCTACTTTGTCAGATCTAAGCTCTAGCCTGATGTGTTTAAAGTAATAATGAACTTTTGTGTTGCAGGACAAGTTACTGGACAGCTACATGAGGACAGGGAGCTTCACCCAAGAGAATGATCTGCCAAAGCACGACAGCCGTCCGATGCCGAGGAGACCGTACTCTCTCATCAACATGTTGTTATGGGCAGCCTTCGTGCTCTCCCAGATCCTCCGCTTTTATTACAATCTCGTCGTCAGTGGGTCCCTCTTGTCCCTCTCCTTTGCTGTCGGCATCGTCATCTGTGGTGAGTTCTTGCCTCTGCTTTTATGGGACTGGCACCTCAGTGGGCCCTCTTTTTTGTTCCTCTTGGCCAGTTCCCCTCTTATATGTCATCATTTTGTGTAATGTCTATGTTTTCTTATGTGGTTGTATGGTGTGATGAACTCTTGGCCACTTACTTTCATCATCATAATTTTGTATATAGTTTGTGTCTTCCCTTACATGGTTGGATGGCTTGTGAGTAATTTCATTTATTCTGGTATTCATGTTTGATTTATTCTGCATATACATAAATGTTCTCCTTACAGCATACATCGGCCTGTACAAGATGATAGCACTAACAAAGATAGAGAAGGGATCAGAGTATGGAAGCACAGACACCAAGAAGGAAGAGTAGGATACCTATGTGAGGGAAACAGTTTCTGCTAAGGTAAGGCATTTCATCTCTGAGCCTCTAGGGATTTTTCACATCATTTTGTAAGCAGCGCTGTTACAAAAGTTGGTACTTGATCGAGTTAATAGGTTCCGTGATGTTTATTTTTGTTTATTTTTTGCATTAGAAGTTGAGGATGTTATTGTTGAATATTGACAACGTTTTCATACCAGTAGACTCCTCCACAGTCAAGTGCTGCAGTTGTATTGCAATGCTTTCTTAGAGAAACTGTTTTTTTACTAGTTTATATTAGGAATTGTATAATTTATATTGTAATGTTCCAATTGCTCCTTAAGATCTAGGCTGAAACTGATTGGCAGTGGTCATTATTATAAATATTTAGTGCAAAGCAGATGCATTACAATAGGCACATTATAAATTTCTGCTGAACTAGCTGAGGTTTGGGTGTAATGAATCATAATTATACTAGTAAGTCATTAGTTATGGAAATACAAGAGGAAACTTGAGTCTAAAAAGTTAAGTTTCTATAAATAAGATAAATTGTATGTAATTTACATGGGATATTTTTTGTTGGTTTGAAATTGAGGATGACCAATATATTTATATACCAATATATGAGTAACTCAGGGGATCCCATCAATTTAATGTTCTGTAGAGTGTATTATTGGAAGACACTGGTACTTGCATGGTATTAGTCCCACCCAAAACTAGCATTTGCTCATTCATAGCACTCTGTAGGAACTATTGCTGCTTTAGCAATAGACAAAGCAACTTGCACCAAACCTTGTACTCCTCAAGTCAATAAGCATCTTAATTCCCTGAAGATTAGACCTGAAGGTGGGATACTGAAAGGTGAATCATCTCAATATGAGTTAGTTTTCACTTCATGACTCAGCAACTGTATTTCAATCTTATTTATTTTTAGTTAATTTTATTGGTTTCAGTCTTGTGATTGGAACACTAAACCCAATGTTGGCTTGGTGACCACAGCTGTTGTGGTTTTGTGGTATGGTGTGTGATGAATGAAGATTATATATTGTACAGTAAACTGGTGGATTTCTTTCAATGCAGGCCTTGTGTTGGTTGTTGGAAGTAAGTCAGTAGCATGTTTTTGTATTTGAAGTGGTTCAAACAATAATTTATTTCTTGTAGCTAAAACATATCTACATGATAACAATCTCAGATGATTCAATCATCAGCTGATTTTGATTTTTAAATTTTCATTTAATATTTTGGGTTCGACTTGTGAACCTTACCTAGTGTTCTTGTGTGAGATTTATATTCTCACAAAAATTAGGGAGGCATCTTAAGTCATGGTTTTATGTATGATTTTTAGCTCATAAATTAGTTTAAATTAGTATTTTGCATTTGCTGAAGTTTTTAGGTAATAGAGATGTGCCTGTACTAGCCAAGAGAGCCTGTGGAGCTGACTGCAGGGGTGCTGAGGCAGCATCAGGTGAAGGCTTAAATTGCTGATTTTACTTATTTCTTGTCAACATTTGAATGCCTGCTTCATTTGTGACATTGTTATTTGTTTAGCATTGCGTGATGAGAGACCCTAGACTTGGGTTGCCATGAGGTCCTACCACTGAGAAAAGACCTGTTTGTGAGTTTCTTTTCTTTTATTTTGCTTAATGTGTACAGTGTGTACAAACTTTGGGCCAGTTGTTCATGTTCATACTTATGAAAGGTGCACTCCATGTCCCTGAAGTGTTAAACCAAAAACCAGTGACGTCACTGAAGCGGTGCAGGTGGTGTGCATTTCTGCGGCACTGTGAGCAGACCAAGTTGTCTTGTAGTGCCAGTAGTGACTAGCCACCTCCTTGCAGTGCTATAGTGAGTGAAATGGTGCTGTTCTAACTGCTTTATTACGATAGGTAAATTGTGTTCACGATTCACACTGTAAAAGCAGGATGGTCATCAAATTTTGCTCTCTTTATCACTTTCTCTGTTGGTAGCTGTTCCAGTCTACAGGACCTTGTGAAACACAGCTGCTCTTCTTTTTCCCACATCACAGCTGGAAGTTTGCAAATTTATCACATTATGCTCTTATTTATCTCGGAACATGGTTGTGTTTTACTTTCATATTGTGATCCCAGAAAGACAGATGAGGGATAGCAATAGAGACAGAACAGAGCTCGAGTGGTTGGTCAGTGTGTGAGTCACTCTTTTGGCCGCAAATGGGGAAGGGACTCAACTCTGCCATTGTCACTGCAATAAGCTGTATAGAGTTACTAGGGTGGCGAGGTGTCAGAGCTGAGTCGAGGTGACCCCAGGAGACCATGTACAAAGGTAGTACAAATTTGTTTGGGTCTCTGGTCCTCATCAGCCTTCTCATACCCCGTGGATCCCAAGCTGTTCTTTCATTTCTTTCACACCCACTTACCACAGCCGGTGAAGGAAGAGAAGTGTTGGATTGCTTTTCTGTCTGTGTGTAGGATTCCAGACAGGATTTTACTCTGTATATTGAGACTTTATTTTGGAACCATTGTAGAATGTTTGCATCACTAGAGATAAAATTATTGTTCCATGTAAATGCCAAGGTTATTATCCCCAGATTTTTTGTGTGGCAGTATGATTAAGAGAACTCTAAATTATACAACGAATTCCAAATCTATTAAGAAATCTTCCATTACCATTCATAAAACTGATAATAGGTATTCCTCCCAAGAGTGGCCAGTGAGGAGAAGTCACTGTCTTCCCATCAGATCCAGGAAAGGGACAACTTGTCATTTAGCTTCATACATCAGTCATATCAGCTCATTTGAAACTCAACATTTGTGATCATACCTTCCTCCGAAAGTGAGTGGCTTTCAAAATGCCTCTGATTTTGTACATAGTAAGCTGAGGGTGAAGTTTTGGTGAGCCACAGTTCCTCCTGAGTATCAAGAGCCACGCTGGATTCTGTGCTGGCATTGTAAGGCAGTCCTTTGTTGCGTGATATTAGTGTTAGGTCACATTAAGTGTAAGTTATCTCCTGTTCAGTACTTGGTTTTTGTTAATTTCTGCTTGTTCATCTGTAGAGAAGATAATGTCTTTACTTCCTCTTTCACATAAACACTCACCCAAGTCATTGTAAACACAGTAACTCAAGTATAGATAAAATGTAGTGAAAAGTCAGAAGTGTGTAGAAAAAAGGTGTCATGAGTCAGGAGAATGGGCAGGTTTCTTTTAGGTCTTAGTTCTTTTGGTTCAGAAGGAAGTGGAAAGGTAGATCAGTGTCGGATTGTCAGTGGGATGCCTCATGAGGGTGTGCTAGGACTTCTACAAGGAAGGTAGGAATATAGACACATAAATACTAGATTATCAGAGGCATCCCATTTTAGAAGGTGCGCTGAGAACAAACTGCTGTGAAGGAAATTTTGAGTAACACTGAGCGCATCGTCTGACCTAGGGTGCCTGTCAGAGAACAAGAAGAATTAGGATGTATATTTTGGACTGGATTACTATTTACACTGCTTGCAACAGATATATTGGTTATTAGAATATTTGCTATGTACATACGTGTAAATATATGAACAGTTGTGGGTACACCTATGTGGCAACCTTAAGTCATACCTGAGGCACCACTGATGAATCTAGCACCTGAAGAAGAACACCTTGTGACAGCAAGAATAAGTCATGGCTGGAAGTTGAATAGCCTTCGTGTTCTTTTCTCTTAATCTTAAATCCTCTGGTCTGTTGACAATCTGCTTACAGAATCTGGCAACATTGATTTTTCAGCAGATCAGAGGGTGTAAGACTGAGGGGAATGCTAGACACTGGAAGGGAGTGCAGTGTGTTACTTGACTAATGGCCTTGGCTGTACATTGTATCCTGGTGACCATAAGGTATTAGCTTCACTAGCTATTAACTTGTGCACCAGAAAATAAAATGACCAAGAAGTTGTAATGAGTGAAGTTCAGAGTCATCACACAGCAGTAAAGCACTAGGTAATAAAACAGCCAAGAAATTATAAGTGAAGTATAGAAAGGCTCAACACACAACAGTAAAGTACAAGATAATAACCAAAAAATCTGTAATAAATAAAGTTTAGATACTCATCACTCAGCAGTCATGTGGAATATAATGCTGTAGAGTAAGGAATCAAATCCCAGACACCCAGTAGAAGTAAGGCATGTACATAAACACACAATGTCTAGTGTGGATAAGTGAGTGTGACTGAAAAATCTTGGCAGTGAGAGTAACAAATGATCTGGCAGCATGTCACTCAGAAAATGGAATTACTTTATTTCAGTGGCATTTTAACCCTTTTACTGCCATGAATATCTTTTGCCAACTCTCATACCACTGTCAAAATTGTTTGTGTGAAGACACAAGATGGAAAAACAGAATAGTCCTTATTTTTGTTTACATTACAGATATAGCACAGAAAGGAGAGAAAAGTGCTTAAGAAGTTGTAGGTGTTAAAAAGAACATTTGTTTACCAATGAAGGGGTTAAATCTTGTCAGTGGGAATAATATCTGATCTGGTGACATGTCACTCAGAAAATACATTGATTACCTTCCTTCAGTTCCACATGACTAAATCTTGGTAGTGACAGTAACAAACTGATCAATGTGTCACTTAGAAAAATGGATCGATAACTTGACTTCAGTGCTGTATGGTTGATGTCTGGTGCTTCCTTGACTTTCTTGGCTTTCACTAACTTAACAGACAGCGAACCATAACTGCAGCCTTTACTATTTGTCACAAAGTCATCTCACACACACACACACACACACACACACAGAGTTGTCAGATGGTTGGCCTTGTTGTGGAAGGGAATCTGTCACACTTTCATTGAGACCGAGTATATTTTATTGTATATTATATATTAATTAATTAATTAATTAATTTATTTATTTATTTATTTATTTAACTATTTATATATTTATTTATATATATATTGCTTCACTGTAAGGAATGTCAGATTCATACAAGCAGTGCACAGTTTCACACCAGCGTCAGATTATAGGATTGAGTCACCCTGATGGTCTTGATTTATGCTCTCATAATCTTTGAAAGAGGAAGGGGAGGGGAAGGAGCAAAGGTTGCACTGGGAGAGGGCTTGGTGCAGTTATGGGAAGTACTGAGCTAACTTGCCATTATATGCACAATGCTGTAAATTTTCTATCTCCTGATCTGCTCTGTTTTCACAAACAGTGATGTTAGACAGTTCTAATTTTTTTTAACACACACACACACACACACACACACACACATCAGGGTAATTCACTAAGCTCAAATGAACTGCTCTTCCTTTTAAGCTGAGCTGCCAAAACTCTTATCTTCTAGGAACAACCCAAGCTATGTAGCTTTGTAGCTCCATTGCCACATTCACCTACTTATCAGTGGTTGTATTGGATAATTTTGAAGATGTATTCATGTATTACATTGTTCAAGATGTGGTCTGTGATTCTAATTGGAACTCATAAGGAAGAACTTTATTTATATTAAAAAAATTACATCTCACTGTCATTTTCAATATTTCACATTAAGTCTTTAAAATCTTGTTCATCTATTTAACTTTATAGGTATTGTGTTTACTCTTTGGGTGTGGACAGTTTTATACTCATGACTGGGATGTGACAAATGGAATGTGCTCACACTCATCAGACAGTGCCATCATGTGTCCTTCATAACACCTGGAGGTGTGGCGAGGCATTACTGTGTAGCTAGTCCAACTGGTTGTTTCATGACCATCTAGTACTAGCATATGTTATCACCCTTAGATGGAGGTTAAGGTTGGCAGGACAAATGGGTGTGGTGTGTCATCTTTTCTCTGAGTCTTGCTGTAGTTGTTTTTAGACTCAAAAAAAAAAAAAAAGAAAGAAAAAAACATTGCACATGCCAAGAACTGACGCCATGTGTCAGTGTTTAATATAAAGTAAATAAATGTCCAGCAAGTCTTGGTCCAAGAAATTTCCTCTGCTCTAGAGTTTAGAAGGCAAGTTAGTGTATGAGAGTTTTTAAGTTATTCTGATTAGAGATGCTGCTATACCTGGCTATATAGTTTTTAACATTACTATTGTAAATCACTATATACTGTTAAATTATTCTTTCGCTCAAACTATACAGCAATTCTGAAATAGCTAGACTGCCACAAGGATGCATCTCCCTCACCTCTTAGGTCACATTTTAAAGAAGTCTTGCCTCATCCCACAAGGGGTCAAGGCAGAGTCCTCAGCTTCCAGACTGGCTTAACAGTAACAGTAGAAATATGCAGCAACATGACAAAGGTCAGCACTTGGCACCCCACTCTGCCTGCTGGTCCATCTTCCATCTTCCCCAGTCCCCCCTTCACAGCAAGTACAGCTTCTCCCCTCCCTCCTCCTCCCACTCCGCAGCCTTGCTCACATGTTCTCACCAGGGGCATTATCCATAAACTTGTAAGAATAGAACACATAGAAACTCTTGCCAAACATAAATTCCATTAGTTTGGTTGAGCAGTACAGATATTGATGGATCAGTGGATAAATGCCCTTCATGAAATATTGCTTCAGGCAACATTGAGACATTTCTATACTTTTACTTATTTATATTTGATTTCTGTTAATTTTGCATATAAAATTCTAAAGAGAGAGTATAATTGTATCTTAGAAATTCTGTTTCTTCAAATTCGGTATTTTATTTTAAAGTTGTGTTGACAGTTGAGGTGTTTGTACACCAGTGGTGGAGTGTTCAGAGCTGCCATATCTCTTGATGAAGAGTTGCTGAGCTTGGCAAGTGAAGAGACATGAAAATACCCAAAAGTTGTCTATAGATATATGTCATTATTTTTCAGTTTATGACATTTTAGTTATTTATCAATTGAAATATCACATTAAGGTATGTAACTGCCAGTGTGAAATACTCTCCTGCAGGCAGCCTTCTCCTGAACATGTGAGGGAACATATTCCAGTCAGGATGATCAAAACACTAGAAATAGTCCACAGACTGAAACAAGAGATTCCTAAGTCTGCTAACTTTAACATGATCTTCAATTACAATGAACTTTAAAACATCATGTCATTTTGGAAAATGTATAAATTTTCTGAATATTTATACCCATTGTTCAGTCTTTCATTTTTAATTAATTTGTGTAAAATGTGAATGTGACTGGACATTTTGAATGAGATGTACAATATTAAGTAATTGTGTTTTGCTTCTTGTAATTTTTGTGTTAGACATTCCATCAGTGTAATGAAGTGACCACTAGGCGGCACCAGTCTTTACAAAACATTTGAGTTGCTGCTTTACAAATAATGGTGCAGTGTTAAGATGTCTCAAGCCATGCACAAAGTCTGTGCCCAAAAAGGAAGAGTACATCTAAGAGTAATTTAGTTTTCTCAACACAGTACTTTTTTAAAGACAGTCCTGGGTAGAGATATATTCTTGATTATTGACCAGTTATTGCATGGTGAAAGATTTATCTAAAGTTGGCACTTCTGTGCCTCTGAAACATTACCTATTTTTCTTCAAATTGATATTTTTTACAGTGTTTTTACACAGACTTTTCCTGGCAGGGTTTGCAGTTTGCACCCTCAACACACAGAAGTTATTTCTCTACAAGAGACTATTTCTTGAGCCAGTACAGATGTGCACCACAAGTACTGTAGTAGTACAGGTGATGCAGCAAACTTCCAGAGCCATCCTTTCATATCAATACTTATTATATGATTAGTAATTTAGTGCAACATATATATTTTAGTAAATTCCTTTTCAAAGTTCAAGATCTCTCCATCCTGTGTTCTGTGGAAGATAGGAGAATGGAAAACAACAATTAAGTGTACTATTGGCCTTGTGCTCGATGTCTCATGAACAAAATGTGGAGTGAAATAAATTCATCAAGAAAAGCTTACAACCACTAGTCAGGCTTTGTTATGAAGGTACAATCTGAACAAAGAGAATAGGTTTAGTCGATAGCCTTGTTATGAGATGAGTTTAGATTAAGGATATTGTAGTCACTATGTTTATTTTCTACAAAAGTGTGCAGTTAATGAGTTGTGCAGACTGAACAAGGTCATGCACTGACATCACTCTGTAGCCATATAGTGAACGGATTCCTTCACCGTGATGAGAATTACTGAACTAAAAGTTGTGATGATGAAAGTTTGTTTCTTAGTGTTTAGGAAATGCTCAAAAAATAAGCCAATTAGGTATTCCATATAAAATCTTCCAGCTTTTCCTTATTGTAAAGATGTTTGTAGAGAGTAAAGTGATCATGAAAAATAGGGGCAGTCACTTGTGTTTGCTGAGCTTGGAAAGTCACCTTGAGTCCAGCTTGAGTGTTTTGTCCATTGGCTGGTAATAACATAACAATCTTGTCTCTTTTTGCCACTTTGTGTGTACAGGATTAGTGAGGATTGTCTTGAGTGTCTCCAGGTGGCCATTTACTTGATTGTTTGCTCTTTGGCAGAAACCATCGACAGTCATTTAATGTGAAAAGGAACTTATTTACTGTATATGTAAATATTTTATACAGAATAAAGTTTCCACATTGTTGCCCACACAGTCTTTTGCTACATGATCATAACTTCATAGCAATACTGAACACCAGTAAACATTTGAGGAGTACTTACCTTGCTGAGGTGCTGTGCCCCTGCAGACATCGGGGAACATAGAATCTCTCTCTCTCTGGTCAACTGTAGCAGATGTTCAGCCTTACTTCCACTTCCTACTGCTCTCACTATTCTAGCCTCATACTTTTCTCATTGTCTTCCTCTTGCTCTTCTACCTGGAATTCTTTTCATTAAACTTAGGTCCTCTATCTTTCCTTTTCTTGTTACATGTCCTATAAATCTCTGAGGAGTTCAAGGAGAATGTTGAACTCTGTATGAGGAGAATTGGTGTCACTTTTCAATGAGGGAATACTTACACCAATGAATGAAGAGTACAAGGAGAATATTGAACTCTCTATGAAGAGGAACTTCACTTTATTATAAGGGAATGAAAATGTGCAGGAGTGGATCAGAAGGGATCATCTCCAATGTCACTCTTGTGGCAGCCGCACGTCCCACACACCTGTTGTGGAGGAGAGTGGTGAAGTGACTCCAGTGTAGAGAAGTGACTATATATACTCATGGTCCATAGTCAAGTGATACACTTCAGTTATTTCTACTGTGTTTCGTGTTTTCTTTAAATTTAAGTCCTGGTAAGAAACCATCAATGTCTTATGTTATAAGGAGATTGTTAGTACATCAGAGGATTTAGAATGAAGGGAAATGCAAAACACAGAGGTAGTGAGTGCAGGAAGTTATTTGACTGAGTTCTTATATTTTATGAAAAGCATTAAGCTTAGGATTCAGGGGAAATACAAGACAGAGATAGTAAGTACAGAAAACTACTTGACTTCTGACAAAGCTACAGTATATCAGCAAGTAGAGTTAGCCAAAAGGAACGTAACGTATTGGAGCCCATCAAGTGACCACTCACCAAAGAACTTGAGTGTAAATTACAACACCAGTCAGCCACACCCACCTGCAGAGAAGAGCCAGTGCAGCCCACCAGGCCACACAGGTCCCAGTCGTCCCTGAAGATTGGTGACTTGAGTCCGTGCCACCAGTCAATGTTGGAGTCTGCCATCCAGCCTTCCCCATCCTCTTGCTTCAGCTCTATCAGGTTGTCCCAGGTCACCATGTGCTTGTTAGGGCTTCCTGTACATCAATAGTGGACATTATCCATCTCTACACCAACCATTTAACATGAAGGAGTAGATGGATGATAAACAGATGGATGATAAACAGTGAGTTGTGAGTGCCTAGGACATGCTTTGTGTAAGTTAACTGGTGTTCTACTATATCCTTAATTTGTGTTTTGTTTTCATTTGTTTTTCCTCCATGCATGATGATAATGAGCAAGTTTCAAGTGTCCTGCAGCTGCTCTGTGTAGCTCAACTGGTGTTTTACCATCTAATTACTTCATGTTTTCATCTGTTTTTCTTTAGTGGATGATGATGAACAGCAAGCTTGAAGTCCCCAAGTGTTGCTTTGTGTGTAGATGTTTTGCTGTTATTATTTTGTTTCCTATCTGTTTTTCCTCCACGGTGATGAACAGTGAGTCTTAAATGCCCATGACCTGCTTTGTATAAATCAATTGGTGTTTTGTGTTTAATTACTCTATGTTCTACTTCTACTTGTTTTCTCACCTGGGTTCCTGAAGTCCTCATAGTAGCAGCAGGTGCCGGTGCCTCCATCGTCATGGTAGGTGCCATGGTTGCTCTTGCCGATGTATGCCACTGGGTGAGTTGTGTTGAAGGCCTCATAGTGGCCAGGGATGCGAGTGTACCAACCATTCTTCTGGCCAAACATCACCTCATGCATGTGCGGGCTCAGCGTCCAGTCACGGATCTACACATGATGTTAGTCATGGATGATAAACCGTCAGTCATGTTGAAGACACAGGATTTATAAGACATGGATGAAGGTGTATCACTACATAGACTATAAAGCACCAAAACTTCTTGTAGTGTGCAGGTTCTCATAGTGTTAACCAGACGTAGCTGAATGTTTTACTGTTATGGTTGTCTTTTGTTAATATTTAGACACATATCTGGTTTGTAGAGTGTGTACTGGGGGTTAGATTACATGCAGGTCTTCATAACGCCAAACTAATGTAGCTTAAACTTTCACTGCCATGGTTGTTTGTTAACATTTAGATGTATCTGGTTTATCAAGTGTAACGGGGATTAGATTACACACAGGTCTTCATAATGCCAAACTGATATGTTTATAGCTTAACCATTTTACTGTTATGGTTGTCTTTTGTTAACTGATTTGTCAAGTGTACTGGGAATTAGATTTCAAGGTTTTCATTGGGCCAAACTGATATAGCTTAAGACTGACATTCCTATAATTGTCAGAATAAGCAAATGACAATAGTACATAGTGTGACTGCTCATTGGTGCTGATTGAATGACTGACAGGTGTTGGAGGATTCAGCAAAGTTGTCTTTCCTTCACACCCTTACCTTAACCACAATGAACTCCCACCAAGCATCTCTCTCCCCTGAGCAGCAGTCACAGTCCTCGTTGTACCCATAGAAGTTCCAGTATGCTGTGGCAGGTGGATGTTTCTTTTTTATCAATGGCTGTTAATTTTTTTTCTTTTCTTTGACATGGAGATTAGTCAAGGGCACAAAATATTAAAAGAAAGCCACTTCCCAAAAAAATTGAATAAGTTTTCTAAAAGATATGGCAATGTAGTTCAATAAGAGTCTTAATACTTTTCTCTTAAAACACTTCAAGTCGGGAAAGGAGAAGAACAAAAAGGCAGAGAGTTCCAGAGTTACAAGTTAAAAAGAGCCTGCTCAATTGCTGCTTCCCAAGAAGTCAGTTTCTAAAAGGTATACCAATTCTGTTCCAAAAGTGTCTTGATGCCTCTCTCACTAAGCAGTTAAGGTCATTGCAAGGAGAAAAAACAAGGTGAAGAGTTAAGTTTACCGGTGAAAGGGATGAGAGTGAAGATAATGGTTCACTCTTGCACAAATGAGATGGACAGAGGGTAAGAGTGAGCAGTCTTGTGCAATGAGGCCTTGGGAAGGAGGACGGGAAATGCATGTTTTTTTTTTCTTTTTTTTTTTCTCATTCTTCATCCTACATGAGTGTAAAGATAAAACCTGTATTCAGAAATGCCTTGTTCTTTTGTCAGGACAGTTTTAAAAGGCCACAAAGGTAATTAGTTCGGTTTTCGTTATTACCATTCATGATGCTGAATACTTGTTGAACTGTTAGTAGAATAATGAAAGCACCTGCAAATCTCAGTAGCCTCCCGTAGAGCACGTTAAAAGTCATGATAAGATACTGAAATTGGGTTTCCAAGGTTAGCCATTGAAAATGGTGAATACTTGTTAAACTATCAAGAGAACCATGAAAACACTTGAAAACCCCAGTAACCTTCCCTAGAGGACGTTAAAAGCATTCGTGACAAGACACTGAAGTGTTTGAGAATACAGCCTCAGGATCATATTTTGAAACACGCATCGCACCTCTCGTTGAAGTTACACAGATTTGTAAGGATTTTTTTTTTTTTTTTTATGGTTCTAATGGCAAATTAATAAGATTTCTACGTTATTAAAAGGAGAAACACTCTTGAGAGTCGGCTAATCATCTCTGTGGCCTTGGAAAAGTCATGGTGAGAGGGCAAAGTTTTTCAGAATACAGGCCTTAAGTGGCATTGTTTTCCCTGAGCGCCACTGACCAATGTGGAGGTGGTAGCCACAGGTCATGGCGTGCCAGTAGGTGGGGATGCTGCCTCCCGCCACCGAGTCATAGTCCCTGTTGCACTTCCTGGACCAGTCTCCGGATTTGCGCGCCTCGAAAAACTCCTGGGCGTTGTGAGGGAAGCACAGGTTGCCCTCACCTTCCTGTGCCAGAGAGAGAGAGAGTTATTTAGAATAGTGTTATGATCAACTCAGTCAATTTCAACTATGCTTTCTCGTCAAATGTTTTCAAAAGCCACGGAGATTGTCTTAGTCGTGTTTTCATGAGTGTTGTTGTTGTTATTATTATTATTATTATTATTATTATTATTATTATTATTATTATTAATTTTATTTTCTTTTTTTTTTTCATATTGACGGTGCATAAGCCTTGTTAAAAATACATTACTGTAATCATGATAACATCCTTTAAATCCCGAATAACTTCCCCTGGACCCCTTCAAATGTAAAATGATTAGACGAAGAAATGTCACTGATAATATTTTTCGGACTGTTTGGGAGCTAGCACCTTCATTATTTTTAATCGCCCCAGGCCAGACACCCCCTTAAATTAAAAAAAAAAAAAAAAAGAAAAAAAGAAAAGAAAAAGAAAACATAACCCTAATCTAGCCCTGCCTCACGGCGCAGTCAACATCCCCGATAGTACTGCTGGGTTCACAAATCACGCATGTTGCAAGTATCCGTGGCGTGGGTGTCAAGCAGGTGGTATTATTTGGACTTCTGTTACGCAAGAGAGGCTCCGACCGAACACGAAGACTGAAAAAAAGTTCCATTGAAGATACCAGTCCCCAAAGAGTGTAGTTAAAAGGATTATCCAAAATTCGAGTCTTGAAATCTCCCTCCTAAAACAAACCAGTTTAAATGTAGGGAGATACTGAACCAGGCAGAGAGTTCTAGAGTTCACTATTGCATTATTGCTTCATGATTCCCTCCTTCCCTTCCTCTCCCCCTTCTCTCTTCCTGAGCAGATGTGTGTGTTCCCAGCCTCACGTGTCCCTCCGCGCCGCCTTCCCACAGACACTTCGCTCAGCACTGCGTTGCTGCGTTTTCAAAATCTTCCCTCCTCCTCATTATTTGCTGAGAAAAATACTCCTTGTATCTATCCCATCTATCTATCTATCTATCTATCTATCTATCTATCTATATATATATATATATATATATATATATATATATATATATATATATATATATATATATATATATATATATATATATATATATATATATATATATATATATATATATATATATATATATATATATATATTTTTTTTTTTTTTTTTGTTAGCGTATTTATTTATGTTTGATCACTAATCTATTTAGTTAGTTACTTATTTTTCTATTGTCAAACTACTACTGTTAATTAAATTTTCGTATATAATTTTCCTTGAGAAAATTATACCTCACTCAAACACTCCCATTCCTAATACTTTCTGAAAGTAAAACAAAGAAATAAGATAAAAAATAGAACAAGGAGAGAGAGAGAGAGAGAGAGAGAGAGAGAGAGAGAGAGAGAGAGAGAGAGAGAGAGAGAGAGAAGGCCGTCTCTCGCATTAATGTTTGTCGTATCCTTTACATTTCCGTTCCTCTCACCTTGGAGTCAAAACGCAGGTAGGGGGCGTAGTCCCTGGCAAACTGGCTGACGTCTGACTCTGCGTTGCCTGGCGAGGAGAAGCGCGGTAAAGCAGTAAATTTGTGGAAATCAATCGCAGAGAATTAATCTCCGGACAGTATGCATAGTTAACGTAAAACTTTATGTAGATAAGATTCTTCTCTCTCTCTCTCTCTCTCTCTCTCTCTCTCTCTCTCTCTCTCTCTCTCTCTCTCTCTCTCTCTCTCTCTTCTTGCTTTCATTCATTTTCTTTCTTTTTCTTCCTTTCTTTCTCTCTTATAATGAAGTTAATTCCCTCCTACATTTTTAAATAGCAATAATAATAATGATAATAATAATAATAATAATAATAATAATAATAATAATAATGATGATGATAATAATAATGAATAAGAATAATACATAACAACAAAAAATAAACATAAAATATGATAATGACTAAATAAAAGAAAAATAGAATAAAAAAAATAAGACAAAAACAAAATCAAATAAAATAAACAAACAAAACAAATAAACAAATAAAGCAACCAGGTATTCTACTGTAACTATTTTCTAACAACTGGGAACACCTTACCTAAACCCACGAGGGCCAGAAACAGTAAGGGCAAACTAAGACGCATTCCCTTCATCCTGCTCCTCTTTATCGTCCTCGGCTCAGTGAGGGCGAGGGTCCCACAAGCTTCCTCTTATATACCACCTGCCTTTATCTCTCCCACATAGAAACGCTTCGCTCTCTCACCACTACTATTTTCAAAAGCCACAGGAATGATTAGCCTTGTTCTCAAGACTATTTCTCCTGTTCATATTGTAGAAATCTTGTTAATTTGTCACTAGTGTCGTAAAAATACCCTCAAAAGTGCTTCACTCTCTCAACAAGACTAATTTCAAAGGCCACAGAGATGATTAGCAGTGTTCTCAAGAGTGTTTATCCCGTTCATAATGTGTAAACCTTGTTAATCTGTCAGTAGAGTAGTAAAAACAGCGTTGAAATGTTGTGTAACTTCAATTAGAGCCGTGTCAGAATATAATGGTGCTCTATCGCTTGTTGTTATGCGAGGCGTGGGAAGTGAGTGTTTGTTTTCTTGATTCTTGTGTTGTGTTGTGTTGTGTTGCTGTGTTGCGGTGTGGTGGTGTGTTACAGTTTTTTTCTTAAAAGGAATGTGAAATTAGGAGAGTCTTTGGGTTAATTTATCGTCTTCTGTCTGTCTGTCTTTGTATTTGTGTGTTTGTCTGTCTATCTATCTATCTATCTATCTATCTGTCTATCCGTCTGTCTGTCTGTTTATCTGTCTATCTATCTATTTATCCATCTCATCTATCTAAGGAGAATAAAAAAAAAAAATCTTGTTACGCGCATGAAATACTACAAAGATAAACAAAAGACAGCCAAAAACTTCATTACATTACCTTGGCCTAACACAATCTCTCTCTCTCTCTCTCTCTCTCTCTCTGGAAATCCTTGAGGGAAATATAAAAAGAAAGATAAAAAAAAAGACGACAATGTAGAAAGAAGGGAAACTCGACTCGGCGTAAAAGTTTAGCGCACGCACAAAACACCACCACGGTCTGTCTGTTACAAAAGTAAATTCCTTGAAACCATAAATCAACTAGAATGAGTTAAATGTCACTGATACACGAGAGAGAGAGAGAGAGAGAGAGAGAGAGAGAGAGAGAGAGAGAGAGAGAGAGAGAGAGTCCGTATCCTTAAACGGTTTGCTCTCTTACCGCGACTACTTTCAAAGGCCACAGAAATGACTAGCCGGGTTCTCAAGACTGTTTCTCCTGTTAATAATGTAGAAATCTTGTTAATCTATCACGAGAACTGTAAAAACATCCTTAAAAACCCGTGCAACTTCAATCAGAGGCTTTAGAAAGAAGTGGAGGTGCGACACGGATGTGTTTCATTATAAGGTCGAGAGAGACAGAGAGCAGAGATTTTCTTACATTGAGAAACGACGAATACTAAATCATATGCGGTGAATCATCTTGTTCAGCCATATGGAGGATAAACAAATGACGCAACAAAGCAATATATTTCATCCCATCAGTCACTCCGTAGCCTATGTTTCAAGTTGATAAGGTTACAGTACAGTGGCTAACTTTCCTACACGCAGCAGTGGTTTATGATTGAGAAATATGTTGAAAGGGGAAAAAAAAACAACAACTTAGGGTGCTATGTGGTAACTTTGAAGGTCTAGGGATGAATCTGGCAGCTCTCTAGGGTTTTTATGAAATTTGAACACATCATCTTGTGTAAATTAAGCTCTATTTATAATTTTGATTACAGGTACTTTAGTCTGAATATAATCTTATTATTATTATTATTATTTTGTGTGTTAGGGATTTAATTTAGGAATATTTAAAAAGATCTAGGGATGAAAGGTGTACAGGGACAGGGAAGCACCGCTCAGCACCTCCCTAGCCTGGTCCTCCTTTACCCCCTCCCTAACGCCCTCCCTCTGGCCCTCTCTAGATTCTCTCTCATTCACCAGTCCCACGCCAACCACGGAAGGGAGAAGTATACTGCTTCTCCATCCGGGCCTCATCACTCGCCGCTGCATCACTCGCTCCCTTCACGCTCAGGAGAAAACAGACTGTGAATTTTGTGGCGAGTGGAGAACTTTCCCCTCGCAGCCTTAATTAATACGTGTTGAAACCACTCGTCAGGTAGTTGAACCAAGAGAAAAAGACGAGTAAGGGTGAGTGAGTGAAGAGGAGATGAGGTGGCGGCGGAGTGAGTGATTTGATTCGGAAGACGAGACAGGATCGCAAAGTTCACTCTGTCTGCTGCAGGATGGCGGGAAGCAAACGACTGTGGCTCAACTGTTACTGTTTACTGCTGGCGACACTGCTAAGGAAAGGTGAGGGAAACTGTGGTTGTACTGAAGTAACATTAGCGTTTTCCATCTGAGTGTTAGGTTACGTTAGCTTTGGTTAAGTTTAGATTCATTCACTTCATTAATTTCACTGCTCATCCCTTCATTGTGTTGATCATGACTTGAAAAAGCGTCATACTTTGTCCAGAATTAAACAGAATTAAAGTCTGTGTCTGGAAACTGATATTACTACTACTACTACTACTACTACTACTACTACTACCATCAAGAACATAAGGGAATTAAGTGACTGGAGAAGGGCAGCTTACCTACACAAGGCAGTAACAGTAGTATTGCAATAGTACTAATAGTAGTAGTAAGAGTAGTTATACTACTACTACTACTACTACTACTACTGGTAGTAATAGTAGTATTAGTAGTAGTAGTAGTAAGTAGTAGTAGTAGCAGATCATAACTATTTACAATATCTCATTCTAAAGTTTTCGATCCACCAAACGGAATGAAGACAAAACAATATTATTAACTACTACTACTACGACTACGACTACTACTACTACTACTACTACTACTACTACTACTACTACTACTACTACTACTAATAATAATAATAATAATAATAATAATAATACTGCTATAATCTTATGACACCAGTGAGGAGATGCTATTGATAAAACTTTCACACTAAAGAAAAAAAAAAAAAAAATAGGGTGCGTGCATTATGTTACACACCCAACCATACCTCGTCACATCACGCGGCTGACACGAACATAAAGTCAGTTGATGAAAGGCACTTGTCTTGTCACCTCCTGTCCGTGTGAATCAAGAGAGAGAGAGAGAGAGAGAGAGAGAAAGTAGGACAAGAATAACTAAAATGGTGTCAAGGAGAATATTTATTGTATTATCATGTATATTAACTTGTATTTTATGGTCATCAGCTCGTGTGAATCAAAACAGAAGGGGACATAAATAGCCAGAATGGTGTAAAGGAGAATTTTATATGTATTATCCTTATATATTTTACTGTTTCTTCTCATATAATTTTCTCTCTTAGTAACAGTATGGCTGCAAAAGATTTCAATATCAAAATAATACATGCAATTTAGATATTATTACTATTACTGTTATTTTATTCTACGTCAGATTTTAGTTGTTTTGAACCTTTTGTATTACTGTTATTTTACGGTTAAGAGTGTGGGTGATGTGTGTCTGTATGTGTGGTGCTTGTACACAGGGACTGCCACGTGTAGGCCTGACATCCTGCAGCTTCCTTATGTTCATGTATTTCGTATATTTTTATGTCCTTTGTCACCGTTTGGGATTGCCGGACTAATATAATATGCTCGTAGATAGACAAACAGACATATTTAGATAGATAGATAATTTCACTCTGCCGCAATTTTCGTTGCTTTTATAATTAACATTTCGTAGCAGCGCCATATGACCACAATGTTGTGGCGAATTTTTTTTTTTTTTTTTTTTTCAGATCAATCAAAATATATCAGAAAGACGAAACCCCTAACAATAAATAACAGGAGCGAAAAGTTGATTATACCGCAAATATCACCCTTTCCTTTATTTTTTTTCCTATAGTTCGCTTTCTTTGTGACGTAACTGTAATGCCGGATAATCATACAGGAGATCTCTAGAGCGAGCGAGCGAGCCAGCGAACGAGCACTCACCCTCTACCGCAGCCTTTATACGCGGCATCCTTCACGCTAACCTGCTTAAAAAAATTACATGAAGTTACAGATTTACATATGTTTACCACTCGCTTCTGTCAACCTCCACACAGCAATGGGGGCTGGATATTTTATGATTACAGTGGTTTCTTCAGGTTAATGTATTGAATCTCTGGTGCACGTTTAAGAAAGGTTAGAATAAGGACAAAGAGGGCGATGATAATGATAATGCTTGTGTAGATGAAGTGGTGAATGAAAATCGCTTTTATAAACTTTCACAGAGCAATGGAGCCTGAATATTTTACGAATACTGTGGCCTCTTGAGATTAGTAACTTTTAAGGAGGAGATTAAAACAAGGAAGAGGACAGAGAGAATAATGATAATGCTTGTATAGATGAGGTAGAAGAGAATTATGAAAAGGAGGAGGACGAGGAAGTAATATATATAAATTTATCTTGTTTTTTTTGGAAATTCTTAGAATAAAGTATGTATAAAATTCTCTCTCTCTCTCTCTCTCTCTCTCTCTCTCTCTCTCTCTCTCTCTCTCTCTCTCTCTCTCTCTCTCTCTCTCTCTCTCTCTCTCTCTCTCTCTCTCTCTCTCTCTCTCTCTCTCTCTCTCTCAAGCAGAATGATAATATTAAAACTCAGAACTCATGAAAATTATAATTAGAACTATACACAGAGAGAGAGAGAGAGAGAGAGAGAGAGAGAGAGAGAGAGAGAGAGAGAGAGAGAGAGAGAGAGAGAGAGAGAGAGAGAGAGAGCAGAAAAAATACGAGAAATTAAGGTAATGAAATTTTTCCTTTGTTTTATGTCCGCAATTCCATGAAACTGAAAGAAGGAAAGAAAGAAAGACAGAAAAGAAAGAATTAATTTGCACATCTACACTTAACGGAGACAAAACAGCAAAGGGAAAAAAAAAATCATTAAAAATTACGTAACAGGATTTTTTTTCTGCCTGGTATTGCATAAAGTTCATAAGAAAAGAAAAGAAAACGAGATAATAATTAGCTTCCTGAATATTTATGAGGCGTTATGCAAGTCGCAATGATTTTTTATTTATTTATTTATTTTTATTTAAGTAGAGAAGTGAAAGTAATAGTTTTTGTTTAATAAAGTTACATCAGAGAGAGAGAGAGAGAGAGAGAGAGAGAGAGAGAGAGAGAGAGAGAGAGAGAGAGAGAGAGAGAGAGAGAGAGATTGCTGATTTATTTTTAAACATACCTTGGCTTTTAAAGAGTAAATTTATGCTGCATTCTCTCTCTCTCTCTCTCTCTCTCTCTCTCTCTCTCTCTCTCTCTCTCTCTCTCTCTCTCTCTCTCTCTCTCTCTCTCTCTCTCTTAAATCTCAGTCTACTTCCTTCTCACCTTCAGAGGTCTTCCCTTCCTCTCCTATTTCCTCTCCCTTCCACTCCCTTTTCCTCTCTCGCTCTTCTCTTAACCGGAAATAGTCGTGGAGGAGGAGGAGGAGGAGGAGGAGGAGGAGGAGGAGGAGGAAAGGTTCAAAGAGACTCTCCCTACATACTTTTGCACACTGTCATCCTCATTCACACTCACCTCTCTCTCTCTCTCTCTCTCTCTCTCTCTCTCTCTCTCTCTCTCTCTCTCTCTCTCTCTCTCTCTCTCTCTCTCTCTCTCTCTCTTGACCATTCCTTGTCTCCTTCCATCATTTCCTCCTCTTTTTTTTATATTCCCAGAGAGAGAGAGAGAGAGAGAGAGAGAGAGAGAGAGAGAGAGAGAGAGAGAGACTTCCTGCATATTTTCCCTGTAAGAATTTCCACCAAAATATTATGTTGATTTTTGCATCTTCTCCTATTCCTCTTCCTTTAATTTATTCGTTTTCTCTTCATTCTTCTCTGCCTCATCTTTATTAACACAGTCATTGCCCTCTGTGTCCTTCTCCTTCACCACCACCACCACCACCACCACCACCACCACCACCACCACCACCACCACTCCCCATCTATTACAAATCTTCACCTAACAGAGAAATGACACCAAGAATCAATATAAGCATGTCTGGCAAACCCATCATCCAAATACACTCTCTGTCATTTCCTATAAAAGTCAGAGCTGCCAGAGTGTGAAAAAATATTGTGTTTAATTTGAAGACCTCTGCTTGTGACACTTGTAACACGTGTAGAATTAAGAGCATATGAAGGTCAGGAAAGGTGCAGGGAGTCAGTGAATCTATGTATATTAGAAACCATTTTTTTTTTCTTAATTTTTGTGCGTGAATTCTTTTCTCTCTATCGAAATGGGTAAATTAATGAAAGAAATAGGTAAATAGGAAGTAAAAGTTAATGAATAAATAGTAATGATGATAATAACGATTGAATGAATAAATAGATAAAATAAGGCTCCCTATTGACTCAGCATGAATATCCTTCTTCCTTCCTTCCTTCTTCCTTTCCTTCCTCCCTCCTTCCTTACTCTTTTTCTTCCTCTCTCCCTTTCTTCAATCTTTCCTTCATTTCTTGCTTCTTTTCTCCCTTTTTTCTTCCCTTCCTTCCTCCCTACTTCCTTCCCTCCTTTTTGTTTTTCTCCCTCCTTCCCCCATCCCTTCCTTTCTCCCTCCCTCTCCCCCTCCTTCCCTCCCTTCTTTTCTTACTTTCTTCTGCCTGCCCCTTCCTTTCTTCCTTTCCTTCGTCCCTACCTCCCCTCCCGAACCATTGAAAATAGGTGAAAGAGTCAAAATACAGTTAACTCCTGCATTAGTGAGATGGACGAGTGCAGAGACGCGGGGAAGTGAGGGAGTCAGTCAGCACTCGTAAACACTGGTGATGTGTGGAGGGTAGGAACGTTTGTGACGCTGTTGTGATGTCACGTGCCTTGGAGTGATGTCAGTGAAGGAGGAGGAGGAGAAGGTGGAAGAGGTGGAGGTGGAGGAGGTGGACTAATCTAGCGTTGACGTGTGTTTGGCAGCCACCCTTCTCTTCCTCCTCCTCCACCTCCTCTTCTTTCTCCTCCTCTCTTCTTCCTTCTCTTTTTCCTCCTCATTTTCCTTCTTCCTGCTAAACATGTTACTATGCTTCTCTCTCTCTCTCTCTCTCTCTCTCTCTCTCTCTCTCTCTCTCTCTCTCTCTCTCTCTCTCTCTGTTCCTGTCTATATTTGTGTTTCTTAGTTTTGTTTCCTTGTGTAAGTCTTCATTCTCTCTCTCTCTCTCTCTCTCTCTCTCTCTCTCTCTCTCTCTCTCTCTCTCTCTCTCTCTCTCTCTCTCTCTCTCTCTCTCTCTCTCTCTCTCTCTCTCTCTCTCTCTCTCTCTCTCTCTCTCTCTCTCTCTCTCCAGGTGCTCGTTGCTCAGTCACGAATCGTTTCCTCCATCCAGGTGACGCCCTCCTCCTTCTCCTCCTCCTCCTCTTCCTCCTCCCTTTCCTTGATTCATCAGGCTACTTTATTTTCTTCTTCTCATGTCTTTTAGTCACCAATCAGATTTTTTTAAGTTTTTTCTTTTTTATTTCTTGTTTCTTTGTCTTCTTCCCTTATTTATGCTTTTTATTCTATTTCCTCTTTTTCTACATCCTTTTATTCACTCTTTCATCCTTATTTTTTTTTCCATTCCCCTTTCCTTTATCCTGTATTATTTTTTTGCTTCATGTCCTCCTCCTCTGCTCCTCTTCCTCTCCCTTCCCTATCCTGCATCTCTCAGCTTAGGATTAGATACCTATGTTAACGCCACGAAGAAAAAAGGGAGGAAAAAAAGAAAGAAGAGAGGGTATTGCTGTTTTTTAATTCATATCCTCGTCTTTTTCCTCTTCATTCATTATACCACATCTCTCAATCATGATAGAATAAATTAGTAAATAAAAAAAAAAGTCTTAAAAGGGGAAAAGA
>NC_087166.1:10642500-10647500 GCF_035594125.1 Scylla paramamosain
TCTCTCTCTCTCTCTCTCTCTCTCTCTCTCTCTCTCTCTCTCTCTCTCTCTCTCTCTCTCTCTCTCTCCACCGGCAAACATGCCATAACATTCTCTCTCTCTCTCTCTCTCTCTCTCTCTCTCTCTCTCTCTCTCTCTCTCTCTCTCTCTCTCTCTCTCTCTCTCTCTCTCTCTCTCTCTCTCATTCACATTCCATCCTCCTACTTCTCCTCTTCCTCCTCCTCATTCTTCATTCACACACACACACACACACACACACACACACACACACACACACACACACACACACACACACACACACACACACACACACACACACACACACACACACACATCCTCCCTCATTCATTCATTCATTCTTCCCATGTTCTCACACTCAAAAATTCCCTCGCTCTTAGTTTCCTCCCTATCTCCCTCCCACACATACCTGTCCCTCTCCCCTTCCTCTCCCTCTCTCCCCTCTCTCCTCACTCTCCCTCCTCTCCCTCTGGCTAGCTGGGAGTGGCTTCTAGTGGCTATTTTTGGCCGAGTTTCTCCTCTCATTTATAGCACCAGTCTGAGGGCGTGTTGCCACTGGTGTGTGTGTGTGTCTGTGTGTCTGTGTGTAGTGTCTGTGTACTGAGGGGGGTCGTCTGGTTATGTGTGTTGGGGGGTGTCTGTGTGTGGGGGGAATATGTGTGTGTGTGTGTGTGTGTGTGTGTGTGTGTGTGTGTATTCTTTGTCATATATACTTGCATGAATATACATGTTTTAATTAGCAGTGTATGTATTTTTCATGTATTCTCGTATGTATGTGTGTATATAAGGAAATAGGTATGCACTTTTTATGTTTGTATATGTGTTTGTATGTCTTTGTTACCTTAAGTATACTCCTTACTGTATATCTTATTTCGTCTTTGTATCTCTGTGGTCAGTATAATCTGATCTAATGTAATCTACGTGTGAATATAATTATGTATGTATTATTGTATTCATCTCCTTTATTTCAGGGTTTAATCTAACTTAATCTATACCTAATATATGTATGCATGTAACCTAACCTAATCTGTGTGTTTATGTTATGTAACTTAGTCTATGTGTGTATGCAGTCTAACTCTATCTTTGTGTGTATATGTAATCTATCCTATTCTATTTATGTAATCTAACCTGATGTATGTATGTGTGTATGTATTTATGTATGTATGTATGTGTGTGATAAATTTTAACCTAATCTGTGTGTGCTTGTAACCTAACCTAAACTTATTTAACCTAACCTAACCTAACCTAACCTAACCTAACCTAACCTAACCTAACCTAACCTAAACTTATTTAACCTAACCTAACCTAACCAAACCTAACCTAACTTAACCTAACCTAACCTAACTTAACCTAAACTAACATAACTTAACCTAACCAAACCTAACCTAACTTAACCTAACCCAACCTAACCTAACCTAACCTAACTTAACCTAACCTAACTTAACCCAACCTAACCTAACTTAACCTAACCAAACCTAACCTAACTTAACCTAACCTAACCTAACCTAACCTAACTTAACCTAACCTAACTTAACCTAACTTAACCTAACCTAACCTAACTTAACCTAACCTAACTTAACCTAACTTAACCTAACCTAACTTAACCTAACCTAACTTAACCTAACCTAACCTACCTAACCTAACTTAACCTAACCTAACTTAACTTAACCTAACTTAACCTAACCTAACTTAACCTAACCTAACCTACCCTAACCTAACTTAACCTAACTTAACCTAACCTAACCTACCCTAACCTAACCTAACTTAACCTAACCTAACCTAACCTAACCTAACCTAACCTAACTTAACCTAACCTAACCTAACCTAACTTAACCTAACCTAACCTAACCTACTCTACCCTACGTACAAATATAGACGTACTAACATGTATACCTCTTCTTCTTCAGGGTGCTGCGTGTGTTACTTCCCCGGGGAGCTACAGGGCGTGTGGGAGACTCAGGTTACTAGCGAGGGAGGCGCAGGAGGCGGAGGGAGGGGCGCGGCGCCTTTCCTTAGCTACCAGAGCATCACCATTCACTCCGACTCGGTGCAGGAATGGGGAGTGTGCTGGGAGAGGCTGGACAGTACCGTCATTCTGGCTGACAGGTGAGAGTGGCGAGGGAGAGGGAGGGAGAGGGGGAGAGAGGGAAGGGGTGAGTATGGAAGGGTTGATGTGTAATGAAGGAAATAGATGAGAGAAAGATGTGTGTGTGTGTGTGTGTGTGTGTGTGTGTGTGTGTGTGTGAGAGAGAGAGAGAGAGAGAGAGAGAGAGAGAGAGAGAGAGAGAGAGAGAGAGAGAGAGAGAGAGAGAGAGAGAGAGAGAGAGAGAGAGAGAGAGAGAGAGAAAGCAAGTATACAGTTTAGATCTTTCGTGAGAAATATCTTTTATCTTCTTTTTCTTTTTCGTCTTTTCTCTTTCTTTCTTTTTGTGTGTCTGTCTGTGTCTTTCTTTCTTTTTCTTTCTCTTTCTTATCTTTTTATTTTTTCCTTCTTGCTGTCTTTCTTCTTTATCACCTTTATTTTTTTTTGTTCTTTTTCTTCCTCTTCTTCCTCTTCTTCATCTACTACTACTACTACTACTACTACTACTACTACTGCCGCCGCCACCACCACCACCACCACCACCACCACTTCAACTACACACACACACACCTTCCTCCCTCCTCCTCCAACTACTACCACCACCACCACCACCACCGCCACCACCACCACCGCCTCCTTTGCAGCACGGGGGCAAGTCAGTGCTTCAGGTGTGTAAGTGTGCGGCTCGTGGCGCCTCAGGTGCTGCAGGTGTGGACTCCGGGACTCCAAACCTGCTACACCACCAAGGAGGCAGCGTACCAAACCTGCCCCACACATGCCGAGATTGCTGAGAAGCGAGCCACTCTTCTTATGCTTTACAGTAAGTGTGTGCAGGTGTGTAGTGTGTGTGTGTGTGTGTGTGTGTGTGTGTGTGTGTGTGTGTGTGTGTGTGTGTGTTGTAAGGGTGCTGTTCTGCTCGTTCTTGTTCTTCTTGTTCTTGTTCTTCGCCTTCTCCTTTTTTTCTTTTCCTCCAGCTATTATTATTATTATTATTATTATTATTATTATTATTATTATTATTATTATTATTATCTTTTCCCTTAATTTCTCTGTAACTTTATTTATTCATCTATTTATTTATTTATCTGTGTATTCCGTGGTCTTTGTTTATCTTTCTCTCTCTTTATTTTCTGATATCGTTTATTTCCTTTCTTTCGTTTCAAGGAATGCAGTGAGTGAGAGTCAAGTATTTGTTTATATTTCCCTCCTCCTCCTCCTTTTCCTCCTCCTCCTCCTCCTCCTCCTCCTCCTCCTCCTCCTCCTCCTCCTCCTCCTCCTCCTCCTCCTCCTCCTCCGTCCCCTTCTGAATAAAGTCTTTTGTTCTTTGCTTGATAAGTGCTTCCCTCCCTCTTCTCTCTCTCTCTCTCTCTCTCTCTCTCTCTCTCTCTCTCTCTCTCTCTCTCTCTCTCTCTCTCTCTCTCTCTCTCTCTCTCTCTCTCTCTCTCTCTCTCTCTCTCTCACAATACGTACAACACAAAAGCAAGAGTCACCCATAATTAACATTAATAAATAAAATTCACGTTTTCTATTATGATTTTCTAATGACAGTTATAAACGGCTTTCTACTTCCTCTCATCCCTATTCTGTCCATCTCCCTAATGCAAGAGTTAACAAGTATTCACAGTCTTTCATCACTATCATTGGTAAACTCTGGAACTCCCCGTCTGCTTCTGTAGTTCCTCCTGCCTTTGACTTGAGCTGTTTCACGAGAGAGATTTCAAGACACACTTCACAAATTCTGAATGATTTTTACTTAAACACGTGAACACTTTATAATGTTTCTTATTTATATTTTCTCTGCATTTTTCTCCTCCTCCTGTATAGACTCGTTCTTATTTTTTTCTTCATTTTTAACTTAAACACTTGAATTATGTTTGTCTTATTCACCTTTTCCCTTTCTTATTCAATTGATTTTTACGTAAACACTTGAACACTTTATAATCTTTCTCTTATTTATATTATCTCTCCCTCTTCCTCCTTCTCCTTCTGCAGAGACTCGTTTTTATTCAGATCTTCATTTTAACTTAAACACTTGAATTATGTTTGTCTTATTCACTTTTTTCCTCTCTTATCGTACCCTTATTCTGTTCATTTTTTAGGTAAACTCTTGAACACTTTATCATGATTTGTCTTATATTCTCTCGCTCTTCCTCCTCCTTCTGCAGAGAGCCGGTCAGTACTGGGGGAGAAGGAGGTGCGTGTGGTGGGGTGTCCCTTCGACGGCCGGTACACTTTCACCTACGAGCGGGCAGGCGGGGCGGGCGGCGCGTGTCCTCAGCCCACCTCTGAGATGTCCAATTGTCCCCTCGGCTTCGGGTACAATGTCACGTATCGGGACTGTTCCTTCAGCCCTGTGCCTATCAGTGAGTGGTTGTTGTTGTTGTTGTTGTTGTTGTTGTTGTTGTTGTTGTTGTTTTCCTTTTTTCCTTTCTTCTCAGCATTGATCTCATTGCTGAGTCCATTCCATTGATCTATTTGAGAACCAGTTTAGTGTTTTAAAGCTCCCTATTAGCTCACCATTTTAACAATTTCATAACCAGTCTATTCCAGTCATCTATTCTGTCTGCATCCCTAGAGCAAGAGTTAACCAGTATCCTCACTCTTTCATCCCTTTCACTGACAAGCTGTGGAGCTCTCTGCCTGATTCTGCACTACATACTGCCTGTCATTAAAACTTTGAAGCGCGAGGTTTAAAGATACTTCTCGTAATTTTGGATGATTTTGGGAGGAATGGCATCTTTTTATCACTTTTTTTTTTCGATTTAAAGTCCGGTTTCCCTAGTATATCAGGTCCAGGACGGTGCCTACTAACGAAAGGACTTTGGATTAGCATTTAAGAACCGTTACTACGAGTGGATGCCCTTCCTACCCTCAGACCTTGGCCAGGATTCGAACCCAT
>NC_087166.1:10655000-10690000 GCF_035594125.1 Scylla paramamosain
AACAAACTTTGCTGCCCTCACGAGATTACCTTACCTAGGACTACTAAGAAGGTGACAGTAGAGGAAAAGTACACCAAAGCAGAAGGCTCTCTCCCCACCCTCAACTCTCTTGAAAGCAGTGGAGATGAAGCATAGGTCCTGTGTCGTGTTTAGCATCCAAATGGCAAGTGAATGAGTGAATGCGATTGTCTCTGAGTATCTGGGTGGAGCAGGGACGCGGCGGGAACCATACCAGCGCCAAGGACATCAGGGCAGAGCGTACGTGATTATACCTGGCCGTGAAGACTGATTGATGCGTGGGAGGGAAGCAGGGAGGGAGGGCCGCGCAGGTGAGCAGGAGGGTGATGGGTGGACAGGTGTGGGTGTCAGTAAGGTGAGGATGTGGGAGTGTGGGGGTGCTGGTGGACGAGTGGGGAGGGTGTGGGAGGAGGGAAGGAAGGGAGGGAGGGAAGGAAGGAAGATATGATAGAGATAAATTTGAGAGACAGGTGCTAGAGAAGGAGAGTAAAAAGGGAGAGATAAAAAGAGAAACAAATGAAGGAAAAGGAAGACAGTAACTGGAGAAAAAGGGTGAAAATGAAAGGAAGAACAAAAGAAAGATAGGAAGGAAGGATATGGAAGAAAAAGGGTAAGAAGAGATAGAAAGGGAATAATGGACACGAAATATAGGAAGAAATTGTAATAAAGAAGGACATGGAAGGAAAGAGAGTTAAAGGAAGGAAAAAAGGAAGGACGTGAAGATAAAAGAGAGAAACAGAAAGAAGGATTAAACAGGAAGGAAAGATAATATAGAAGGATATGAAAGGAAGAAAGGTGAAGAAGGGATAAGATAGTATAGAAAAGAAAGAAGGAGTAATAGAGACGAAAGAAAAGAAGAAGAGAAGGAAGAGGAGAAGGAGGAGGAGGAGGAAAGAAAAGTGAGAAAAGAAACAACAGGTGCGTGGAGTAAACAGTAACGTGATATTAGAGAGAGAGAGAGAGAGAGAGAGAGAGAGAGAGAGAGAGAGAGAGAGAGAGAGAGAGAGAGAGAGAGAGAGTATACCAAAAATCCTATCAAATTAATAAAAAAAATAGGAAAATAAGAAGATAAAGCGAAAGAAAATTAGACATGATAATAAAAGATAAAATTACGAATAACAATAATAATAATAATAAGATAACTGATAGAAAAGTAAAGACAGATAATAACAACAATAAAAAAATATCAAAACACGAAGAAAAAAAAGAAGACAAGTGAAAGAAAACAGAGGTAAATTAAGAAAAGGAAGAGAGTAACATGCGAGTAAATAGAGAGAGAGAGAGAGAGAGAGAGAGAGAGAGAGAGAGAGAGAGAGAGAGAGAGAGAGAGAGAGAGAGAGAGAAAATAATGGGTGATACGCACTTGCGGATGTAGAGAAGGAAGTGAAGCGGAGGAAGGAGGAAGGGCGGGTGTTGATAGAGGCCCGGTAGGAGGAGGTGGAGGAGGAGGAGGAGGAGGAGGAGGAGGTGGATTCTATTCGATACAGCAGACACGGTTGCTTCCTCACATACATTCCTCACTAATTCAGAGAGAGAGAGAGAGAGAGAGAGAGAGAGAGAGAGAGAGAGAGAGAGAGAGAGAGAGAGAGAGAGAGACCCATATACTCAAACATTACCGTCCACACCTCCGAAAGGCTTTAATTGAAGTGACACGTGTCTTTAAGAGTGTTTTTACGGTTCTTCTGCGAGATTAACAAGCTTTATACATTATTAACAAGAGAAACAGTCTTGAGAACCCGGCTAATCATCTCTGTGACCTTTGAGAATAGTCCTGCAGAGAGAGAGAGAGAGAGAGAGAGAGAGAGAGAGAGAGAGAGAGAGACTTGACTCTACGTACCTAAATATTTGCATTCCCTTTTAGACACAAGCGCTGTAAACACTTCTATTAATATTCACTTTATATTTACGCCACAAAGAAAATATTTATACTTAATCTTTATAAGGAAATAGGAATCTGTAGCACGTACGGTTATGGAAGAGGAGGAGGAGGAGGAGGAGGAGGAGGAGGAGGAGGAGGAGGAGGAAAGTAGGCGTCGAAGGAGACAAAAGGGGAGAAGGAGATACCAAAAAGGAAGAGGAAAAGAAAGTAGACAAGGACAAGGATAAGGAGGAGGAGGAGGAGGATGAGAAGGAGGAAGAGGAGAAGGAGAAGGTGAAGGAATACATAGGAATACATAGGAAAGACGAGTGACAGGAGGCCTTGCGACCTATGACGAGGTCACTCGTTCACTATACTACATCTATAATAAGCTATATACTTAGTAGGAGGCAAGGATAGAACAGAAGAAGCTCCTCCCCACCCACCACTCCCTCCGGCGTTACCCGGCAAGAAATAAAACGAAAAGTTCACTCCGATTGCTGAGAGAACAATCAGGGAAATTTATATAGGAAAGATGGGAAAAAGAAGAGATCTACTGTAACTACTACTATCGCTAAAAAAAAAAAAAAAAAAAATAGAAAAAAATATCGGAAACCATTTTCTTTATAAAACTTACCTAATTTAGTTTTTAAGGAGGAGGAGGAAGAGGAGGCGTAAGAGAGATAAGGGAAGAAAGAATTACCTAACTACAAGAGGAGGAAGAGGAGAATAAGAGTGAAGAATAAGGAAGAAGAATAGAGGGAGGAAAGATAAGACACGAAAGAGACAGAGGAAAAAAGGAGATGAAAGAAGCAAAGAAAGAGAAGGAAACGAAAGAAAAGATACGAAGATATAAGAAAAGAAAAAAAGAATAATAAAAACAAGGAAGGAAGAAAAAAAACAAAATTGAAGTAGAGAAAGAAGAGATACAAGATGAAAGAGAGAAGAAAAACAAGACGGCGAAGAAGAAGAAGAAGAAGAAGAAGAAGAAGAAAAAGAAGAAGGCGACCCCTACTTCCTAGTCACGCACGGGGGCCAATCCAAGGCTTCATCCTCGTCTAATTATCGGCCCGGCAGCGTGATTGGGTCATGGAGGGAGGCGGGAAGGGGGTAAGAGAGCGAGGGAGTGAGGCGGGAAGCGAGTGGGGGAGGGAGGGGGGTCTCTGCAGCTCGGCCCAGACTGTCCTTCAGATAATAACTCGTGCATCCTAAAATAACAAAGAAAACGAAGAAACTATAGAACCTTTGGGTAAACATGACATAGAGAGAGAGAGAGAGAGAGAGAGAGAGAGAGAGAGAGAGAGAGAGAGAGAGAGAGAGAGAGAGAGAGAGAAATTACACGACTATTATTTTTATATTTGATACTTTAGAATTTAATTGTTTTTTTCTCAATAATATTATCTAATTATTCTTTTCTTCACTTCTAAATCTCGGAATCTTTGTCTTACGTTATGTTAATTAAAGTACTCTGTGTGATCCGATTCTACTTGGCATGTGTTTTAATCCGGATTTTATTGATAAAAAGCTGATTATAATCTAGCTTCATCATATCTTAGAGGTAATATTTTGTTTTTTTAATGAAGTTTTCTTCTTAGTTTGTACAATCGCTGCCTTTTAATTTCAATCTGAATGATATATATTTTTTTTATTAACGTTATGTGTCTGTTTTCATGTTATGTTAGTCTATGTTTTATGTTATTAGTTCCTCTTTTCCAACAGGATTACATTATTGTACAATTTAAACCTTTTTATTTGGTGCTGAGTTTTTTTTTTTTTTTTTATTATTATTAAGAAACCGCGTAAATTTAAGTATATGCTGCTGCTGCTGATGATGATGATTGTTTCCTCTTTCTCAACAGGACTACATTAACCATAAGACGTACAGTGTGAGTTGTATAGAAGACATGAATGACGGGGAGAGATTCCTCGTGTACGCCCGCACCCACTGGTAAGCCTGGGAGAGAGAGAGAGAGAGAGAGAGAGAGAGAGAGAGAGAGAGAGAGAGAGAGAGAGAGAGAGAGAGAGAGAGAGAGAATGTTATCATTGTTCAGTTTTTCTTGATATTGTTGTTATAAATGTTTTTATTGTTTTTATTGTTATTATTGTTATTATTGTCATCATTCTTTTCTTCTTCTTCTTCTTCTTCTTCTTTTTCTTCTTCTTCTTCTTCTTCTTCTTCTTCTTCTTCTTCTTCTGTTTTTCTTTTTCCTCTTCCTTTTTCCTTACTACTACTACTACTACTACTACTACTACTACTACTACTACTACCATAACTTCTAATGATGACAACTTTTTTCCTACCTCGCCTTACTGCTGCGCCTACTACTACTACTACTACTACTACTACTACTACTACTACTACTGCGTCTTCATCTGCGTCTTCTGCTACTGCGCCCTCTGCTGGTACTGACGCGGGGCAGCGGGGAGTGGAGTTACAACTGCTTCTGGATGAAACGACGAAGCGCAAACATTCTGGAACACATGCTGGGTAAGAGAAAGGACAATATTCTGAAACATACGGGCCGCACCTCCACTACATTCGGAAGGCTCTGGTTGAAATGACAGTTTTTTTTAATGATGTTTTTACGCTTCTAGGGATAGATTAGCATGATTTCTACATTATTAACAGGAGGTACAGTCTTGAGAACCTGGCTAAGCATCACTGTGACCTTTGAAAATTGTCGTTGTGAGAGCAGAGCGTTTCTGAATGCGGGTCAGAGAGAGAGAGAGAGAGAGAGAGGAGAGAGAGAGAGAGAGAGAGAGAGAGAGAGAGAGAGAGAGAGAGAGAGAAAGCTGTAGGGATTGTCTCTCTTTCTGTGTGTGTGTGTGTGTGTGTGTGTGTGTGTGTGTGTGTGTGTGTGTGTGTGTGTGTACTTCAATGTGTGTTTCTCCCTCAGGTCGGTACCCGAAGGAGACGTTGGATCGCACTCTCTGTGATCCTCGGAACTTCGGAGACAAGACATCGTGGATTACGCAAGGAAGTAAGTCTCTCTCTCTCTCTCTCTCTCTCTCTCTCTCTCTCTCTCTCTCTCTCTCTCTCTCTCTCTCTCTCTCTCTCTCTCTCTCTCTCTCTCTCTCTCTCTCTCTCTCTCTCTCTCTCTCTAACATTCGCGTTCTAAGTGTGTTAGTTTTTTTCTTTTTTTTTTCTTTCTTTCTCTTCTTCTTTCTCCTGATGATGAAATGGTAATTGTTTTGATGATAGATCACTGTTTAGGACGAGTCTTCCTTCCTTCCTTCCTTCATCCCTTCTTGTTCTTCCTCATCCTTTCTCTTCTTTTCCCTTCCTTCTCGTTCCTCCTCGTCTCTCCTCTTTTCTATCAATATTTCCTCCTCATTGCCTCTCTCACTGACATCGCCTCCTGTCCCTCGTGCCCCAGAGAGCCTGGTGGTGGAGCCCACCTCGTGTCCCATCGTGGGCCGCTACACGGGCGAGCTGCCTGACGCCTCGGGGATCTGCGCGGAGCTCTACTCTGACTGCGCGTCGCCCAAATACATGTCCTTCACTGTGGCGGAATGCCGCAACACCTCTGCAGTCTACGAGCGTGAGTACCTTGCCCGCCCCAAGTGTGGCTACCCGCCTTCCTTGCCGTCACTAACTAGTGTTGCCAGATTGCCTTGTGTTGACTGACTAACTGGTAATGTATTAGCTGAAGTACTTTACTTACTACTACTGATGGCCCGTAACAGTAACAGTAACAGTAGAGTCGTGACCACTAACGTAACCGTTGTTGTCTTGCTGTGGGCGAGTCGGTGAGATAACGTAAGAGTAGGTCACTCGCGGCGAGC
This sequence comes from Scylla paramamosain, assembly GCF_035594125.1. Classification (NCBI taxonomy): domain Eukaryota; kingdom Metazoa; phylum Arthropoda; class Malacostraca; order Decapoda; family Portunidae; genus Scylla; species Scylla paramamosain. The sequence goes on from NC_087166.1 coordinate 10,660,663, forward strand.
CCCCGGCGGGCCACAGGGTGAGGCGGGCGGCTGTGTTGCAGAGTCGCAGCCGGCGGGGCCCACCAGCGAGGCGGGACCGTGGGTGCCGCCCGAGCAGCAGGTCAGCACGGGTGCCGTCCTCACCTTTGTCCAGGATGCCCGCGTCCCGAGGCGAGGCAGGCAGGCCAGGCAGGCCAGCGGGGGACAGTTCCGTGTGGCCAACGCCCGCACCACCACCATCTCCTGGTTGTGGGGCACCCCCGCCACCCCCTCCACCACCACGACCACCACTACCACCACCACCACCACGGCCCCTCCTGCTACCTCCAGGTCCCGCTTCCATCCCGTGCCAACGTGGCGGCGGCCCCTGCCCCCCGTGCCTCCAGAAGACAGGTTTCCTGTCCAGGGCAGCGGCAGCAGCAGCAGCACCTTCTCCCCGTCACCCCCGCAGTCCTTCCCACCATTCAACCGCGGCCTCAATCCTATTGGCTTTTGGCCCAACAACCCCGGCGTGGACGCCCGCCCTCTGCCTCCCGGGGCGAGCGTGGCGGGTGTCCCGAGCCCAGTAGTGGAGCCTCCCCCGCTCCCTGAGGACCAGTCTGAGGCACTGGGGGTGCCGGGGCGCGCCACGTGGGTACCCGGGGCCCCGCCTGGGTTCCACTCATCTCATAACGCCACGGAAAGCAGCTCTTCGCAGGAGTCCGCGGCAGGGGTCGCCGGCCCCGTGGTGGTGCCGAGCCCCGGCCCTCTGCCGCCTGGTGTCGTCTCTCAGCTCCCTGCCGGCCAGCGCACCCTGAAGCAAGGTACGACCACCCTGGGCTCTCTTGAGTATGCATGGGATGTGCGGCACCAGCTGCCCCGAGGCTACTGGCTGACCTCCGGGCCCAGCCACGGGCCTCCCCTCAACGGAAGCTTCGACATCGCTGATGTTGCCCATGGGGAGGGAGGAACGGAGCAGGGGAACATTACAGGGATGAAGCATGACGCGGGTGGGCCGGGGATGCCTCCCCTTCCCCCCTTCCCTCCCCGGCCCGGTAGTGGTGGCAGCCAGCACTCTAGCACGTCCTCATCTTTGTTTCTCGGCGGACCCATCGACGTCACCCCGGCCTCCTCCCCCGGGGGCTGGGAGGCGTCTTCGGGTCCGCCATTGTCTTCCTTTTCTCCTGAGTTGTCCTCCGGGCATGAACCTTTCGGCACCGACGCGCGGCGAGGCCCAGGGCGCCGGGCCAACGAGGCCGTCCCGCACGGCCCCTACGGCAGGCGGCCCGGCGGCAGAGAGTCGTGGTCGCCGGACCGACACATTGACCAGAACACCTCTCGGGGCGCTGACCGCATGCATGTAGGTTACCACGGCGGAGGGACGCACGGTCGCGGCCCTGCGAGCGACTCAGCTCATAGAGGAGGGCCAGGCCGCGCCGCCAGGCCCGCTGCGGGGACTGGTTGGTTTGATGGGGCCGAGGGGAGAGTCCCGACGGCGGCGAGGGGCACTGCGACCCTCCCGACAGGTATTGGGTGGCGGCGGGACCAGCGGTGGTGGACTAACCCAGCCCCTTAACCCCTCCCTCCCTCAACCCTCCCCCTTCCCCATCCCCTCCTATCCCTCCCTTCCCCTTGCCTGAGCACCAGGGAACAGTAGAGCACTGCAGTGAAGCTCCTCGCCCATCACACACACACACACACACACACACACACACACACACACACACACACACACACACACACACACACACACACACACAGCGGGGAGCAGATTTACGTAGACGAAACATAATATTGTGAATACCTCTAAGCCTCCTCAGCCTGCTCCCTACATATTAACCCTCGCCTTTCTTCCTTCCTTCCTTCCCTCCTGCTTCCCTCCCTCTCTTCCTGTCATGCTTTCTAAATCTAACCCGCAACTAAAACAATGCACGTATCTATCAACTCTCTCTCTCTCTCTCTCTCTCTCTCTCTCTCTCTCTCTCTCTCTCTCTCTCTCTCTCTCTCTCTCTCTCTCTCTCTCTCTCTCTCTCTCTCTCTCTCTCTCTCTCTCTCTCTCTCTCTCTCTCTCTCTCTCTCTCTCTCTCTCTCCTCTCTTCCTGTCTTGCCTTGTAATGATAAAAAGGCCCCAGACTTATAGACGCACTCCCTCACCCTTGAAGAATGCAATTGTACTAAACCCGTGCATGCGAGACTGTAATTAGAGTGTACAGAGGAGAAACGCGTGCTTCCCTAAACGTGGAATTCTTAATGGCGCTTCACGTTCTAACTCCATCAGCCTTGAGAGGTGAACGTGTCTGAAAGGAAACTTGCTTGTGTGACGAGAGAGAGAGAGAGAGAGAGAGAGAGAGAGAGAGAGAGAGAGAGAGAGAGAGAGAGTGAGAGTGTTATGTATGTCATTGTTCCACTCTTCCTCTTGTCTTCTTGTTCTTGTTCTTGTTCTTCAGTTTCCTTCGTCCTTCTCCTCATCGTGAACAAAAATAAGTGTACAATCAGCCTTTTCTCCTCCTCCTCCTCCTCTTTCTCCTCCTCCTCCTCCTCCTCCTCCTCCTCCTCCTCCTCCTCCTCCAAAAAAGTCACTCAATCTATCCTTCCTCCTTAGCCGCGACACTAACCGCGCCTCTAGTTACTGCCGCCCCTCTGAAGGGCTTCCCCTCATCCCCCATTGAGAAAGGGAAGGAGAGCTGTGATTGTGTAGCTGCCCACAGAAGCCCTGCAAAGGTTAAAAGGGCAGCGATGAAGGGAAGGAAAGGAAAGGGGAGGAGCTCTGCAAGGGGACACATGACACTCGCAATTCAGTTAGGATAAGGTGTGTGTGTGTGTGTGTGTGTGTGTGTGTGTGTGTGTGTGTGTGTGTGTGTGTGCGTGCGTGAGTGTGCGTCTGTGCGCGCGCGCCCGCACCTCTGAACTGAGAAAAGCCTAAATAACCTTAAAAATACTAATAAACTAAAAAATAAAACGCTAAAAACTAATTGTGTCAAGGTGATATGAGTTCATATTGGTGACATGCGGTTTACCTAAAGATGATGCATGGTTGTGTGAAGGCGTCATGACAGGTGAAGGTGCGTGACAGGTGAGATGAATTGGTGAAGGTGAGAATATGAGCTTTGGGGTGCGAAGGTAAGCCAGGAAACTAACAATATAACCCTGATTTAGTGTTGGTATTAAAGCTTCGCTACTGACATTGTTATGGTTGTTGTTGATTGTATTATTTATTATTATTATTATTATTATTATTATTATTATTATTATTATTATTATTATTATTATTATTATTATTATTGTTATTATTATTATTATTTTATTATTACTTTTATTATTATTATTGACTTGGGAGTATTAGTATTTCCTTTTAGCATGAGTAGCAATAACAGTAATCAGTCTTATTTTAGACTTCATAGTAAAAGTAGTCTTAACATCGTCTAAGTATGTACTAGTAACACAATTAGCATAAGTATAGTACTGTCAGTAGTAGTAATAGCACAAGTGTTAGTGGTATTGGTTGTAGTATTAGTTGTATCAGTAATGTGTGCTTATATGAGATACTTTTGTACTTAGCGCCATGTCGTAAAATTCCTAACAATGCTAAGATTGTGGAAGTTAATATCCAGCCTCCCTCCCCTTCCTCGCCGGCCAGAGCGGGAGTACCAGTGTCTCGGGCAGTGGACAGAAGACAAGCGCATCTACGCCCTCACTTTCCGTCGCGATATCAGAACGTATGAGTGTTTTGTGGGCGTGATTCTGCCGGACGGCACTGTGTTCATCAAGGAGGCCGAGTCTGAGGCGGGGTGCTCAAGGAATGTGCAGCCTGAGGTCCTTGGGATGAAGCTAAGTAAACTGGGTGAGTAAGACAAAGATGTAATTATCGGTACTCGTAAACTTTAAGTGAGATTGTGGGTTTTTCTAATGATCTGGTGAGTTTTGGTGTGTTGTGTTTTTGTTGTTACCTTGAGCTCGTGTGTGGTAAGTGTGGTAGAAAGTTTAGTGTCCTTTGTACTGTTTTGCCTTGTGCACTGAGCTGTTTTTTGTTTGTCTTCCTACAGAGGAGTGCCCAGATAGTTCTCGGCAGCCCTTCACCAGCATCCCGCAGAGCTCCCAGCGCAGCGCCAGTTCCCGACCGACGCCGCGCCCCACTAAGCCGTGGAAACCCATCACAGGTAGGTCATCCCCCACCTGCTTCTGCGCCCCATTAATTTCAACACCTGCTGCACCTCAAGGCTATTTATCAGATGAAACGTGCCTCTCTTAAACGAGGTTCACTTCAGTGGAGAGAACAGTTTGTTGTAATGTTGCTGTCATGCTATGCTGCTGACTTTAAAACAAGTAGCAGTAGCATAACTTTCCTCTTCTTTGAGGGATAGTTTTTGCAAGTGTAGGGGCTAGAAGAGTAGTACATAATGCTGCGTGACTACACTTTACATATGACAGAGGAGGAAGGTCTTTAATTCCTTGCATGAGATGTGCTGTATACTTGTGCCGGAGAGCTTTGGTGTATCAGGGACTTGTGAGGGAGTCATTTGGTGATACACGAATACTATTTTCCGAGTCACGAGGTGTAGCTCAGGCTCAGCTTGTCACTGGCTAAGATGTGGTCGCCTCTCCCTCCATGCTGCCATAGTCGCCGAGGCGCTGATTCAGGTAAGTGTGACTCAGCCCCTGGAATACAAGTCTAAGGGCAGACTCCTCGGGCTCCTGCGGATGCTTAGTGCGGAGGGTGGGTGCATGCGTTCAGGGGCCTGTGACAAGGCAGTACCCTCCATGGAACTGAAAGAATCGAACACCGCCAAGAAAATCATTGGCATGACCAAGTTATGGAAACGTCTGGACAGAGGGCGGTCATCATGGCGAACTGGGAGGAGCAGCGCTCACCGCAGACCCCCGCGCTCCCTCTCGCTAGCTAACGATACCGCAGGCCCCGCCCCGCGCCCCGCCCACACCTGGCCCCTCGCAGGCCACCTCCCCTCTCGAGGGGCGGACCCCGCCCTGTACCACGCCGCCACTCCCTGGCCCCTGCAAGAACATCCGCCCGTCCCTGCCGGGGACCGCCATCCCCAACCTGGCAGCCTGCACCTCGCTGACGGCGATCACCATGGCCTGGAAGACACCGATAATGAAGACTTGCACCGTGACGACCATGATAGGACCCAAAGTGATCACGACGATCACCACGACACTCACCATGACGACCAAGACGATGTCCAACATAACAATGACCAGGACGACCACCACGACCATTCCCATCATGACCACCATGACGATACCCACCATGACGACCACCATGACGATACCAAACTTGACGACCATCATGGTAATCATCATGGCGATCAGAACGACCACAATGACGACGACCACCATGAAGATACCCAACATAACGACCGCCAAGACGACCACCACCACGACCACCATGACGATACCCAACATAACGACCGCCAAGACGACCACCACCACGACCACCATGACGATACCCAACATAACGACCACCACGACCACCATGAAGATACCCAACATAACGACCACCAAGACGACCATCACGGCAGTACACATGACCATCACGACAACCACCAAGACGACCACCACGACGACACACATGACCATCACGACAACCACCAAGACGACCACCATGATGACCACCACGACGACCACCATGATCACCACCACGACGACCACAATGAAGATCACCACGACGACCACCATGACCACCACCACGACGACCACAATGAAGACCACCACGACGACCACAATGACCACCACCACGACGACCACAATGAAGACCACCACGACGACCACAATGACCACCACCACGACGACCACAATGAAGACCACCACGACGACCACAATGAAGACCACCACGACAACCACAATGAAGACCATCACGACGATCACCATAACAACCATCATAACGATACACATGACGACCACCACGACGACCACCATGATGACCACCAAGATGACCACCATGACCACCAACATGACCACCATGACGACCACCATGATGATCACCAAGATGACCAAGACGACCACCATGACGACCACCATGATGACCACCACGACGACCACCACAACGACCACCAAGACGACCACCACAACGACCACCAAGACGACCACCACGACGACCACCATGATGACCACCACGACGACCACCACAACGACCACCATGACGACCACCATGATGACCACCACGACGACCACCACAACGACCACCAAGACGACCACGACAACGACCATCAAGACGACCACCACAACGAGCACCAAGACGACCACCACCACGACGACCACCACAACGACCACCAAGACAACCACCAAGATGATCACCAAGACGACCACCACAACGACCACCAAAACGACCATCAAGACGACCACCACAACGACCACCAAGATGACGCTCAACATAACGACCACCATGACGACCACCATGACGACCGCCATGACGACCACCAAGGCGAGCTCCATGACGACCCCCACGACGATCGCCATAACGATCACCATGACAACCACCAAGACGACCACCATCACGACCACCAAGACGACTCCCATGACGACCACCATGACAGCCACCAAGACGACCATCATCACGACCACCAAGACGACCAAGACAACCATGACGACGACCTCCATGATGATCATTACGACCACCATGACGGCGACCAAAATGACTACCAGGACGACCACCGTGATGATACACAACCTAATGACAACCACGGTGACCACCAGGACGACCACCATGACGACCACCAGGACAAACACGACGACCACCATGACGACCACCCTGACGATAATCATGATGACCACCACGACGACCACCACGACAACCACCACGACGACCACAATGACGACCACCATGACTACCATGATGACCACCACGTCGACCACCACGACGACCATCATGACAACCATGACGACCACCACGACGACCACCATGATGACCATCACGACGACCAGCACGACGACCACGAGGAGTCCCACCAAGATGACCACCACCATGACGACTCCCACGACCATGAACACAGTCATCTCCGGAGTGGCCACCATGACACGGAAGACCATGACGACCTTCTGCTGCGGTCCATGTATAGGAACTTGGAGGTGAACGACTCGAGTGAGGACGGCACGACCCACTCCCTTAAGAAGACTGGAGTGGGACTCAGCAGTAACATCTCTTGCACTGGAGACACGAGCGTTTCTCCTTGCCCGACTCAAGAGATGCGCGATGATAAAGAAAAGGAGGAAGGAAAGAGTAATAAGAAGGAAGAACAAGAAGAAACCGATATAATGAATGGTAAAGAGAAGGATGACGTTAATGTAGAGGACAAGAAGGACCAGGAGGAGGGAGAAGAGAAGGAGGAGGACGATGCAATGCCTCCTTTTCCTATCAACAAACCGACGCCTCCCACACGCCCTCCAGCCCGCACTACAGCCAGGCCTCCCATGATAACTCTCCCCGCTATGGTGTGGCAGCCCCTCGGGAAGCCAGGTACTAAAGGAGGTGGAGGAGGTGAAGGAGGAGCAGAACACACATACAGCACCTCCTCATCACGCCTTATTTCCCTCCTGAAGTAGTAAATGTTGTCTTCAGTTCTCTCAGCACCGCTGCACAGAATCCAGTAGTCTTTGGGAGACGCCGAAGAAGATTGTGTGATGTAAAGACGCTTCGATCACTCTTTTCTTCGTCGTGTCATTCATCGTGTCATATATTTATTTATTTATTTATTTATTTATTTATTATTATTTTTTTGTAAATACGTGTGATCGTGCTATTAGTAGTTAAGGGTATGTGTCGTGATGGTTGTTACTTCATTGTGTTATAGTGTTAATTATTTGTTTATTTACTGTTATTTGTCATAGTCCATCTGTACAATTATATATAGTGTATCAGAATGTTTCACCAAAATGTTCGCTTTTTTTTTTTTTTTAGGTCTCTCTCTCTCTCTCTCTCTCTCTCTCTCTCTCTCTCTCTCTCTCTCTCTCTCTCTCTCTCTCTCTCTCTCTCTCTCTCTCTCTCTGTTTCACAAGATACATATTAGTCAAATTACACCGCTTAGTTTATGTCTGCACAGTACTAAACGCTTTGTTCTTAATCACGTGAAGTGATAGCACAAAACTGTCTCCATGTTATGCTTTAGCGAATCAGGAATAGAAGCCATGCACTAGGGCAGCTCCTCAGCATGAAGACACAACCTACATAGCCAGTACACTTCACTGATGGAACGCATCAATCACAGCGTAGACTATAGATAGAATAGCAACGCAGTACACAAACTGCTCTTTGTATCTCCCTAACGCAACTTTTTTTTTATTTTAGTTATTGTATTTGTTCATTCTTAGAGTTACAGGAAAAGCATCAATCACAGCGTAGACTAGAGATAGAACAGCAACGCAGTACACAAACACAAGCTTAGTTGCTCTTTGTATCTACCTAACGCAACTTTTATTTCAGTTATTGTATTCGTTCATTATTAGAATTTACACGTGCTTTTATCCTTCCTCAGGTCGTCCTCGGGCCCGTGGTTCTGGTGGTGGGGGGACGACCTCACCCTCCACCTCCCTTCTCTGCCTCTCCATCCTCGCCCTCATCGCCTCCCTTCGTTCCCTGGCCAGCAGCTCCTATTAGCCTCCAGACGGCGGCTCCACCCTCAAAAAGACACTGGCCAGTCTCTTATTATATCGAGTTATTTAAGTGCATTATAAAAATCGTGTTTGTAAAAAATATGCGTGGTTAATTTTAAGAGATTTCTATTGATTCAAGACGTTTATTGTTTCGACGGCTCTGTAAGGCGTTCTGAGGTCTCTACCGTGCCTGTACTTAAGATAACAGTGATAGGGTTAAAGCATGGCAGAGTACTATTATACGTTGGTACTTTGATTATGGTTTCGTGGGGGCAGTTTCAATAGTATGAGGCGGGCGTCCGTAGCTAGCGTTACTATTATCATGTAGTGTCGAACCGAACGTAATAAGCCAGCATTAACACAAGACATTTGCACAATATACCTAAGTCACTGAACTAGTCAACGTGGTTACTGAAAGGGGGTAATTGAGACTTTCTTGACGTATATACCAAAGCACAGTGCTGGTAGTGTGTGTGTGTGTGTGTGTGTGTGTGTGTGTGTGTTTTCTGACAGATGGCTGTAATTTTAATATACGCACCATAGTTTGCCTTCCCACAGTTCACGATAGACATGTATATATAACTTTAATGGAACCTGTGCACTCTATATCCAAACTCACCCTATGTCTACGTAGCCTGTTTTAATTTTCCTCCCTTTTAAATATTACAACAGCTATACTAGGTCATTATGTTTTTCGTATTATCCACCTTCTGATAATCACCGAGTCTTTTCAACACTTCCTCGCCGCTTCTCGGTTCCTCAATAAAGTTATCTTAGGAAGACATGGACGTGTAATAACAGTACCTCACAAACATCCATTTTAACCTTATGTAACTATTAATTTATACACTACGTTTAGCCTCCTACCTCGAGACATGGAATTTTCTCGAGTGTGTGTTGTATTACTGTTAAAATGAACCCGTGTGTGTGTGTGTGTGTGTGTGTGTGTGTGTGTGTGTGTGTGTGTGTGTGTGTTACGATAGTTCACCATATAATAGTCTACAATAGTGGATGCAAAGAAAACGAGAGACTGACCACACGTTGAAGTGTAAACAGTGAGTGAAATGAACGAAGCATGACCTGAAAATGATAAAACATTCTGACAGGACGCAGTTGAGAAAATAATACAAAATCTCATTGATAAAAATCGCCAGAAAAAAAATGACGTTAGGAAATTACCAAAGATTTATGAACGTGACACAAGACAAGATAAAGAACATTGTGACGACAGAGAGGCGAAAGGTACTTACGACACCCTAAATTTTCGGTAAGCCGGGTCTGACATTTACTGGTCTTCTCCAAATTCTCAGGTGCATGATTATTATTCGACTGTTGTTTTCTAGCATGGAAATTTTTGTGGATATGTTAATTGATACGTGTGAAATTAAGTTGAAAATGACGTGGTGAGTGAGCTAATGACAGGACAGCGACCGCAATGAACTTGATATTGTAGAAGAATGAGGAATGTGTTCATGAGTCACCCTTTTAAAAGCAGGGTAATTATCAAGGGTGTGTTAGCTGATAAACTTATTCTCATAACTTTCATGCTCTTAAATGTAATAATAGAATATATTCAAACCATAACTAAAATCTAACGATCAATTCTTCCTATTGACTTCGCTAATTTTGATCCCTAAATCTAATGTATCTTAACCCTACAACTTAAACTTAACTTGAATCCAACATATATACCTTATCAAGTAAAAAAAAAAAAAAAAAAAAAAAAAAACTTTAAACCTCACTTGACCAGTCCTAAGAATCGTACCAAAACCAAAGTGAATTCGTCATGAACCTTACCTAAGTAAAAGAAAGTGCGTTGAATTAAACTGAGTGTAATGTATACCAAGCTTATCTAGCTAAAAGAAAATGTCTTAAAGTAAACTGTACTTAATGCACATCAACCTTACCTAATTAAAAGAAAGTGTCTTATACCAAACATAAATCTAACCTGATCCAGCTTCCTTATTGTGTGAAAACTAATTTTGAATCTAAATTAACTTTAAATTGAGCCATCTTCCTAATCTAATCCTATTTTAACTGAACTTGATTTACCTGAACATACATTACCTAACCTTTGAAAAGTCTACATCTCCTTAATGTTGCCCGAGAACATTTTCAGTAGGCAATTGTTATTTCTGCTGGCATCATGGAAATTGTTACACCAAAGGCTAAGTAGTAAGATGGAAAGGTTATGAAAAGGATGTGAATGTAGAATCAAATATATACACCTATATATGTTAGAGTGTAGATGTGCATTTCAAGGGGAACTTACTGTAATAATATTTTCTATTGGCACATATCCTTGGTTAGATGGAAAACTAGCCAAGGAAAATTTTAATATTCTATCTTGGTTTATTAAGTAGAGGAACCCCTCCTGCCTACCATACATACATACATACGTGCTTACGCACAGTATTATTATTCCTGCTACATGTTAAGATCAAAGCTTTACTGTTGAATATATATTTACACATAAGTTTTATTAAATTTTTACATTGAAACCTAATTTAAGAGAGTTTTACAAAGTGCCCTGCATTTGGCCACAGCAGATGCACTGATATGAGCCTCACTGTTACCAGTGTGTGTGTCTGGATGTCCTCATCCATGATGCATTGGCACTACCTACTTAATACTTGCCTCAGATGATCTTCCAGTATTGTAACTACAGACGAACACTCCTTTAGAACATGGTACAGTAAAACCTTGTTGTGGCGGACGCTGGTAAAGGAGACTTAGCAGATTTATGTAGCTCAAGGCAGCCAAGCATATTGATGAGGACATTTCACAAAGGGTGGACATTAAACTAGATGCCATAACTTGAAATGTCAGCTTGTCCAAGTGTTGGTATTCCTGTGCTTGTGGAAGGATGTGAGTGTAATTAATGTTTAGTGTTTTCCCTGTGATATGCAGCAATTCGCAAAAATAAAACCACAGTACAAAAATCTTTAAAGTACTTGCGAGAAAAGAGATATGTATTTAAAGGATCCATTTTCACTGTCTAGCCAATATGATGTTTAGAGTTGGCTATAGGACAAAATGAAATGTCTGAATGGTTTGTGATTCAGGAAATGTATGCTAAGTAGGTAGCAGTGAAAAGATTAAGCCATGCCCTGCTCTGATTTCAACATCATGGAGACACTGAAATTTATCTGAAAGTAGGAAAAATCATTCCCCAAGAAGATATCACTGGGGATTATACCTTGGCAGGACACACAGGATGAAAGTGTGACTGTTTGTCACTGGGGATTCGACCTTGGCAGAACACTCAAGGTAGAAGTGAGAATCTGACATTTCCTGCTTCAGTACCTATGATTAACTTTTAATATAACCCTGACTGCTAAGTGTAGCTTACGTTTTGTTGCTCATCTCTTATCATCTCTTATCCTTGACAGAAATAGACGGTAAGATTGTTAGGTAGTGATGCTAAATGCCAGAGCAGAAAGATTTCACTCTAAGATGACTGATGGACTTATGTCAGACACACAGTTTGTCTGCTTCGATGAGGTTTTACTGTATTTTAGGACTTGATGTAAATTGTATAAATATATATTTATTATCCGTTACATTGATTTTTGTTTGTTTTTGTTTTTTGCATATAATTTTGTTCACTGTATAAACTAGTAATTAATAAAGAGTTGTAAGAATGAAATGGTTTATGATGGCATGATGTATAAGTGTATGCTTGATGTGTGTGTTACAGTATTATGTTGTAGTTACATTTAATTTCCAAGAAGATTAGATACTGTAAAAATTCTGATATTTAGGCCTTTTGGTTGTATTTCAAAGTTTACATAAGACAGATAATCATTGGCATTCTAGGAAAATACACAAGGAATACTCTTAAGTGTAGTACAAATTGCATGTAACGTAAGATTCCTTAGAAGATTTAGTTTCTTTGCTATACTTAATTACTACTTGCTAAACATTTACTGAAAAATATAATGCCTGCTAATAAATAGTCTCTGTAACATAAAATCCATATATATATATATATATATATATATATATATATATATATATATATATATATATATATATATATATATATATATATATATATATATATATATATATATATATATATATATATATATATATATATACACTGGAAGGCAAACAGAACAATTATACATATGTTTGATATTTGATAGAAAAGAAACATTGAAAATAATCTTGACATAAACATTGCTATACATTTCTGAGCAATACCAGCATTTGATAAAATTGTAAGCCTTTTACAATATGAACTACATCTTAAAACCTTAACCAGTTACAAAAGAAAGTTAATCAATAATTTTCATGGAGTGTTAGCATATTAGACAAGTTTGTATGAGTGTGTATTCATAATTTGTATTTTGTCTCCATAAGTTCATCCTTTTTCTGAATGATCGTGTTTCTTTGTTTGATTTTCAACCATAATTTCCTTGATGTAATTCTACTTTCTTATTCAAATCTGCTTTTTCCTGTGTTGTCAGTCACGGCCCACACATCATTCCTGTCAACTCGGATCACCACGTATCTTGGAGCTGCATCCCTCAGCTCCACTGTCCATGATTTTGTTGAGGTCTTCTGAGGCCTGTGTTTTGACTGGAAGGTAGAGACCCTCCACATGTCAGAGGCTACTAGCAGGTGGTGCCCAGAGAGGTCCTCTTGCTCCTTGGATTCCTGGCATTGGCTCTGCTCAGTCACCATCCAGGATATTGTTTGTTTCTGTATATCTGGAAGTGCTGCTGCCAGTGTTGGAATGTGGTGGCACTTGTCAGATGGCACCTTCTGCAATGTGCTGATGACCTCCTTGAGCCTGGAGACCTGTTGCTTGATGTTCTTGGCATGAGCTCTAAATCTCTTGATCTTGTGGGTGTTTGTCTTCGCAGTCAGAATGTTGTTGTGAAGTTCCACAAGTTGGTGCTGTTTTTTCTTGATGTTTATCATCTTGCAGGAGATTGCCTTGATGGTGCGCCGGCTCTCCCTTCTCTTGGCGTCCAGTACATCATGATTTCTCTCCATGTTGTATATTTCCCTTCGGTTGGATTCCACGGCTTCATCTGCCTTGCTGACCCTGAGGGTGAGGTCATGTTCATACCTCTTGAGGTATTCACCCTTCTGCTCCTGCCTTGAGGTGGGCAAGGACTGCTGGTAACACTTGCGTGCATCCAGATTAAATTTTTCCTGCTGGGTAAGGTTAATCTCTTTTTGCAACAACTCCCTATCTGAGAGGAGCTTTTTCCTCTCTTTCTTGATGCCCTGCAGATTATTGGATAATTCTTCACAGCATTTTCTATGTTTCTTTTCTTCATCCATGGCTGCTCTCAGATTGACTTTCTCAGACTCCATTTGCTGATTCAAATTTTGTACTTGGTGTGTCAAATCCTCTTTGTTCCCAGGCACATTCACTGTCTTTTGAAGCCTCTTGGCCTGCTTGGTGAGCTGGAGCTGAACTATCTTCATTTTTTTGTACAATTCCTCGAGTTTGTTCTTGCGTCTAAAATATTGATACATTCGAAACCAGGACTTATCCAGCTTGTAATCTTTGCTGTCCTGCTGGCCAGGTGATGAGTATTGTGACGTGGCTGAAGATTCTTGGTCATCTGTAAGGTAGGCACTTGTATCATCACTCAGCTCCCCTGTTGTACAATCATTGGGATCTGATGTTGGGGAACTAGTCTCCTGATCATGTCTTGCACTATCCCGTGACTCAGTTTCTCTTTGATGACAGTACAAAACATCACTCTCATTGATGCTTTGTGGATCAGAGTCAAGGATCTCCAACAAGGGTGAATCCAGCTGTGTCTCCAAAGCCTGAGATTCTTGTGGAAGAGATGTAAGAGGGTGTGGATCATTGAAGTCTATGTGTGTAACTATAGTGGCAGATGAGATTGGTGGTATTCTTCCTATCCCATCCTCTTGACATGTTGGGCTTTCTGTCTGTGTCATCTTGGATAATGAGACTGGTGAGACAGGTGGGATCTCTTCTTCGTCCTCTTCATACACAGGATTTTCTGTCTGTATCATCTTGGAGAATAAGACTGATGGCATCTCTCCTTCATCCTTTTCACACACAGGGTTTTCTGTCGGTGTTATCTTGGAGAATGAGACGGGTGGCATCTCTCTTCTTTCATTCTCTTGACATTTAGGCTTTTCTGTCAGTGTTATTTTGATGAATGTTGTTTCCTCAGTAGACATTTCCTTTTCCAGATCCATTACTCTTGAGGTGCACTGGGGTCTTACTTTCTTAGGAGACACTGTGGATGAATCTGAAAGCAAGTTTGGTTTAGGATGCATTGAAATCTTTGATAGTTCTTTTCCTTTTGGCATTATTACTTTTATCTCAGGCTCAATCAAATTTTCATTATTATTTTTTTGTTCTACTTTATTCTTTGATATTACCTTTCTTGGCTGTTCCTTAGACACCGTTATTTCATCCTCAGGTTCAGTTTCCTTCTCCTTGGGCTTCTTTAATATTCCCTGGAGTTTAATAGATTCTTTCATAGATTCAGGTTCCTTCCTCATAACTATTTCCTTGGGTTTAATCAGGTTCTTTCCCTCAGGCTCAGTTTCCTCCTTAGGCTTCTTCAATATTCCCTTCAGTTTTATGGGTTCTTTCTTAGGTTCAGATTGTTTCCCCATCACAGCTCCAGTTAGGTTCTCTTCAGGTCTAGCTGGATTTCCCTCATGTTCAGATTGTCTCTCATTTGTCACAATCTCTTTACACTCATCATTTCCCATCATAGTTAAAGTTACAATATCTTTGACCTCTCTGCTAGATGTCGGTGTTAAGAAAGCCATCATATCTTCATCTTCAGTACATGTCTCTACCCCCCTTGCCCCATAAATACCCTCCATAAGCAGAGTTAGCCTATCTTTCTCTACTCCTATTGGCGGTTGTGGTTCTCTTGTTTGCTGGTCTGCCTCAGCTTTGTTCTGCAAAGGGCTTGCTTGGTTCTGGGTCTGTTGCCTTGGCTGTGTGGTTTGCGACACATTTTGCCAAGGGTGCAGTTGCAGTGGCTTGGGTTTGTGGGATATAGGCTGTGGAGGTCTGAATGTGTATTTGGTGGAATGTAGTATGTACTGTATAACCTGCAGTAACTTCGGCTTTCGCTCAGTAGGCTGTGGTGGTTTAAGTGTTTGCTTCTCCATGCTATGAACTAGGATCTTGAGTGGATGCCGTTCCTCTCGTAAATATTTTGCTCTCTGTTCTAAAAGTCTTGGTCTTATGAATCCTGTAACTTGCACTGCATCTTCTGAAGGGTCTGGCTCATTTAATGAGTAGGTAGAGTGCAGGCTTTTGAAAGGGTGAGCTGTTTCTTTTGTGTGCTCTTGTGTCTTGTTTCTCAAAGGCTTCTGTACCTCTTCCAAAGACTCATCTTTTTCTCTTCTAGCTTCTGCTTTTTTGGAATGGTCAAGTATCGTTCCCAAATGCCTTATTAGTGTTTCTTCAGAAACCTCTGGTATCTTGAAAATAGGCTTTTCTTTTTCAAGTTTCCCAAATGTTCCTTTTGGGTCTGCTTGGATTGGTAGTAACTGTTCTAGTTTTTCTTTAGGATGCTTTGACGTCTGTGTTACCTGTGTCTGTATTTTCATCTGAGTACACGTTGCTACCAGTTTTTGTTTTGCGTTTTCTGGCGTCTGTGTAGATTTCTGTAGTTGAAAATAGTTTTGTGGCACTTGCGTAGATTTTGTAGTCTTCGCTAGGTTCCGTTTTGCCGTCTGTGTTGACTTCTGTCGTCTGTATTTTAGATTTTCGGGCATCTGTGTAGACTTGTTTAGTTTTTGCTGAAAGTTCTCTGGTTTTAGGTTGAGTTGTGTTGTTTTCAAACTGTAATGCGTCGATTGCATCGGTGTTGCTGCATGTCCTGTGAGTTGTGGCTTGTTTGCTGCGTTGTGTGTATATTGTGTAGGTATTATTGTAGCCTGTGTGTGAATTTCGTGTGCATTATACAAGTTTCTTTCTCTGCCTTTCGTATCATGCATTGTGGGTTGTTGTGTGTGCTGTGGCTGTTTTGGTGCGTGCTGTGTGGTGTGTGCTGGCTTCCCTGTAGCTCCTTCGCCTCTGTTTGTCCCGTGAGACACCGCCGCTCGTGATAAATATAGTCGAGGCTCCCTTTTATCGTCCATTTTCTTTAATCAGCTCCGCCTCGTCACGCGGTTCTGAAATATGACAAAATGGTTCAATTTAATAAAGGAGTGAGTACTTTGTTTCTGAATGGTTAGGTAATTTGGTAAAGCCTTGTATTCATAAAACACTTTGAGGATCAAAATTTAGAACCACGATTAGAGAACACACCGCGTAGTGTAGTGGATTAGTGGTCAGCATGCGCTGCTCAGGAAGGCGTGGTCCCGGACGCGGTGAGGCAAATGGGTGAACATCTTGAGTGTAGCCCCTATTCACCTACCAGTAGCAGGTAGGTACGGGATGTAAGCCAAGGGGTTGTGAACTCGCCGCCACGGTGTGTGGCGTGTGAGTGGTCTCAACCCTACCCAAAAATCGGTCACAGATCTTTCCGCAGTGAAACGGCTGGGGGACCAGGTGACCGTAGAGAATGAATGAGTGAATAACTTTTGAAAATCCTTAAATTTTACTACAACCAATTAAAAGTAGAGATATCAGATTCTTATTGTTATCTTTTATCGTTATAGATGCGAAATCCGTATGAGATTGTCAATTAAACCACGGAAAACCTCCCGAAAATCCCTTAACAATAATAAGACACTGTTAAAAGTAGTTAAGATGAGGCATCGAAACCTTTACAAAACGAAAAGAAGTAGTGAAGGTTTGACTGCAGTGTCTGGAACGCTCATGTTGGCTACTGATTGCTTTAGGTAGATAGGTAGGTACAGTACTTACCGAGCGTGATGTCTGCCGGTTGTAATTTATGTTAGGCTGTGGGCACGTGTCTGTTAATATTTCAGGGATCATAATGTAGTTTACTTTTTGCCGGTACACACACACACAAAGGTATAAGTGTAAATAGATATTTCAGTTATTGTTCTCAAAATACATTAAAAAGTATCGTTATAATATGGCAGTCACTCATGGACAGAAAAGAAAAGTAAATATGTAAATAAATAAGTAAATTAAAACGAAAATAAACAAATAAAGGAACCTGCAAGAAGCTGCCAGGCCTACACGTGTCAGTTCCGGTATGAAATATGCCTCGCTGTTACTAACTTTTCCACCAATCTTTCCCATCCATCGCAATGTAACATGCAAAATGAAAAAAAAATAAATAAATAATAATAATAATAATAATATGTGCAAAACATTTTTTGTATTTTTATTTAATAACACAGGTGGAACACGTAACAGGTAGCTTAGCATTACATAACATGTCTTAAGGAACATATAACAAACCTTTCACTGGACATAATGTTTACCGATTTATCTTTGGGGTGTGTGTGTGTGTGTGTGTGTGTGTGTGTGTGTGTGTGTATATAAACGAATGTTTTTTTTTTATTGTCTTGTCTTTTCTAGGCCACATAACTATTCAAGCAACTGCTGCTGTGGCCATTTATGCATATCTATATATTGTTAACTTTGCAGGCATAAAAAATGTTCCCATGGTTACAGAAAGAAAAAGCGAGAGATAAGAGAGTTTACTTTTGTCTTTTCGAGGCCACAAACTTTTCAAGAGACTGTCACTTGTCATCTGTATCTATGTACATAAGTAAACATTTAAAAAGTTGTAGGTGGATTTAGGAAAATATTTGTCTAGTAGTGAAAATATTAAACTCTCTTTCCACATAAGGACTGTTTTCAAGATCCACAGCAATGATTAACCAGTTCATGTGATGTTTTCTCTCATTAGTCTTGCAGAGTCTTGATTAAACTGTCATGGGAATCATGAAGACAGCCTTGAAGCTCCCAGTAACTTCCACTAGAGCCCATTAAAAGTAATTGTGATGTTTTTTTCCCTTTAGTTTTGCAGAATCTTTGCTAAACCATCACTGGAATCATGAAGACACCCTTGGAGGTCCTACTAACAAACTCTGTGTCACATTTTTTTTTCTTTTACTATAATGATTTGTAACAGCTTGAAGGCAAGTGGTGAAGGAAACAGGCTGAGGAATGAGTGCTTTACTTCTGACTGGTTTCACAGAAAAAGAAGCTGCAGCAAAACTAGTCAGGTGTAAAGAACTCATTCCCCAGTGTTTGTTCCCTTCACCTCCTACCTCCAATAAACAATACCCCTCTAGTGATGTTCAGAATGTTTTAACCCTTTCATAGTGATATGCAACAATTTACAGCACTAGAAGTAATGCATGAAATATTTATAAACATCCACATTAAAACAGGGATTAAAAAGAATAGATTTAACCATTTCTGACCAGTACAAACTGTAAAACAAAACAAAAAATCTTAGATTGGTTAGTAATTAAACGTACCAAACACCAGTGAAAGGGTTAAATCAATGCCTTTGTATTGATGGAATTTTGTACTGAAGAGGGTCAAGGGTACAATCTGTAATCCTACCCTAAGGACATGCTTTGGTGAGTGTCCAGAGTGTAGGACATCAAGGCATATGTTTGCGTCTGTGCATAGAGTAACACATGGTAGTGGGAGTGAATGCTTAGCCCTGTATTCTTAAATATTTTGCTCTCTCAAATGTTTTTAAAGGCTGCACAGGCCAGTCAGATTCCCATGGGTGTCATCTCTATTCATGGTGCAGAATTCTTGTTAAGGTATCTCACAGTCATACAAACACTTGAAAACCCAATTAACTTCCACTTTTCTTCAAGACGATAAGAAGAAGAAAAAGAAAAGGATATGAAGAATAATTGTAAGAAGGAAGGTGATAATGAAGATGAGGAAGAAGTAGAAGAGGAAGAAGTAGTCACCAAAACATTTAAGAATACAGAGCTTAATACTGGAAATACTTCATTGTGCAACCCATCTGAGACCTGAATGTAGTGCTGGAGGCATGAAGGTTCCCAGAATGACTGAGGAACTTGATTGTTTGCTCACAACATCTAAGGCACTGTCAGGCTGTGTCAGGGATTCAGTGCTCAGCCATGGCACCCCTCATGGCCAAACACTTGTCCCACCTTCATATCAATATCTGTTTCTGTGACTCTTCAAACGGGACATGATAAAAAGCATCAAATGAGTGCACACTACATGCGTTCTATCCTGCCATTGCACCCAAGCCAAAATGAGACAGCACACACATAATACAGGCATCCCTCATTACCCATGGGGGTCAGGTAACAGACATGCCCATGGATAAGGAAAATCATGTAAAAATTAGTGACCCTCAATTAAGAAGACTCCTGAGCCTCCTAAACCTTATTTAAGTTAAGAAAAACTGCATTTACATGGTTACAAAATTTTTATTTATTAGTTAACTAAAAAAATAAAAAGATAAAAAGTGATGAATACTGGTAGGCTGCCTCTCATTGCCTCCTCACTTGATATGAATTTGGAGTTGGCAGCAATCCATGTAAAAGTAAAACTGTGGAAACTAAAATCATGGTTAATGAGAGATGACTGTACATATAAACATACACACCTAATTATCGTACATACACAAAATGGTTTGTACTACTTCAGTGTTTCAAGGAAATGTTCATGTCACAGTTGAGCCAAAATGGAATGCTTGAACACAGTGAAGAGCACCACTTGTGTTGCATGCAGCTGGTGTTTGCATTACCACACCACTGACAGAGGGCTGGTGACGGCTGATGAGGGAGTGAGACAGCTGTGAACACTCTGTTCTTTCATCAGGAACATTTTCAAAGACCACAGTTATGAATGGTAGTGTCCTCATGGTTAGACATACTATCTACATATATGATGTAGAATCCCTGTTAAACCATTACCAGAATTATAAAAACACCCTTGAAAATTCCAACAAGTTCCACTATGGCATGCCCAAATCAAAGAGATCAGACAATGAGATATTTCAGAATGTCATCTGTAAATCAGTGGATAGGATAGGATGGTCTGAAGGCTTATTGGAGTAGCAGTTCTGTCTCAACTCTCAGGGTGTTGCATATCAAACAACTTAAATATAGAATAAACACAGCCTGGTCTGGATACACACTTATCACAGTTCACATTAATCACACATACACTTAAGCAAGGCAAATGGTGAAAACATTTTGGGTATATATTGGTAATTACTGTCTCATGAAGTAAAAGATGTTTATCCTGCTACCAATGTGCCATCTTTCAAAAATTAAACCATGGACTGCCTCATAAAATTTTATCTCGGACACTGAGGAACTCTTGGGTGGCTAAAACACATTAGAAATACTGGTAATTACTGTTTCATGAAGTAAAGTATGTTTTTATATCAACATGCTATCACAAGATGATGCCATGGACTGCTTCAGAGAAACACTGCACAATGGATAGATAAAATGTGAAAAAATAGACTGGTAATTGCTGTTTTGTAAAGTAAAGCAGATGCTGTGTCATAAAATTATGCCATGGATTGTCTCATAGGAGCAACACAATCCGTATTGAGACACTGAAGGGCATTATAATGGAGGGCTAAAACATGTGAAAATATACTGGTAATTCCTGTTTTGTGAGGTAAAGCTTATTTTTATGACACCAGCATGCTATCTATCACAAGAATACATCAGGGACTGTCTCATAGGAACAATACAATCCATACTGGGACACTGAAAAACACTGCAGTGGACAGTTAAAACATGCAAAAATAATACAGCCTCATGAAAAGCATATTAAGGTACCAACATGCCATCTATCACAAGATTGTAGTGTGGACTGTCTCATAATTTGTCTTTTATCATAAAAGTTGAAATTACTGATAGTTTGACATTCATGAGGGCTCTTAATTTGTGTCTGTACTATAAATCAAAGTAAAAAACTACTTAGTTTGACATTCACAAAGGCTCGTAATTTGCATCTTTACCATAAACCAAAATGAAAGTTTACTTAATTTGATGTACACAAAATCTCATATTTTTATTATACACACAGATTTTGTATACTTAAGGCACTGCTATACAAATTCTCATCAGTATTATCAATCCCATGCCAGTGTATTTCATTGGTTACTGTCTCCCTCAAGACACCTGTAGGCTGGTGGGTCCTTCCCTCTCTTCTCATCCCCTTCCCAGTGTGTTTCAATAGTTCTCAGTCCCCTGAACACACCTCTAGGATGCAGGGATGATGTAGTGGATGGGTCAGTCTTATCCCTATCCCAGTGTGTTTCATTGGTTGCTGGTTCCCTTAGGACACTTCTAGGCTGATAGATCCTCATTGGTCTTCTCATCCTTATTTTATGTTTCAGTGGTTGTTGGTTCCCTGAACACACCTCTAAGCTGCAGGGGTGATGTAGTGGGCAGGTGAAGGGATGGCCGGTGCTCCACTAATCATCGTTGTGGACTGAAAAGGAAAATTGGGATAATATTGAAATAACATTGGGATTTTTATCTGATTGCTAGGTTAGGTTTAGGCTAGATACATTCATTTCATTAATTTCACTACTGATCACTTCACTATGTAGGTTAAGATCTGAAAGCACATAAAGTTCAGCAAGAAATGTCTAGAAATGAGTAGGGTAAGGTTATTTCCATAATCCCTGAAAACTTAAATGCCATCATGAGAGAGAGAGAGAGAGAGAGAGAGAGAGAGAGAGAGAGAGAGAGAGAGATGATAACTAGATAATGTACAATTGCCCCCAAAAAATGATGTTATAATCCTACACAATGTTACAAACAAGACAGAAGTATCGGGCTTTTTTCATATGTAAGAGTGATTCTGACTAAGAGCAACAAAACTAAAAATTGAAGGTGTCAGTCCCTTAAAAGGTGTCCTGAAAACAAGTCCAAAATGCCATTGAAAAATGTGTTGGAACCTTCCTTTTCATCAGATTTTTTTATGTAAAGTTTCTCAGTAACTATGACTGAGTAAGGCAGGGCATGACAAGGGTTCTTACCACAGCAGTGGTGGGACGGATGGCTGTGGCTGGCCGAACGGCGCTGGGTTTCCGCACAGCCTGAGCTAGTCTTCCCTCCTTCTGCCGTGCCTCCAGTGCCTCTAGCGCCTTTTTGCTGTTCTCCACAAATTGCTGAAAACATAGATGATCAATTAGTGAATACCTGAAGATGTCTGTGGTATTGGGTCTTCTCATGGTCTAGCAAAATACTAAGGTGCTGCTTGTGGTACTGGATCTTCTCATTGTCTAGCACTTATTATTAAGCATGCTACACATATAAAGAGGGTGTTTGTGATATTAGATCTTTCCATAACCTCTTATGAAGACGGTGCATAAGAACATAAAATAAGGAAAGCTGCTAGAAGCCATCCAGCCTGCATGTGCCAGTCCCTGCATGAAACTTACCAGTCTATTTCCACCCATCATTCTCATCCATAAATTTATCTATCTTCACTTACAGCTTCCTAATGGCTCAGCACTAACAACTTGAGCATTGCATCTACTCCATTTATTTATCATTGTTTGAGAACCAAGTTCTTCCAATCCATTTTTAAATCTATCAAGCTTCAACCCATTATTTCTTGTCCTATCCTGATTACTGACCGTGAGAATTTTGCTTATGTCACCCTTGTTATTTCTCCTATACCACTTAAAGACCTATATGTATACTAGTAGAAAATTAAAAAGGCTTAAGAGGTGATGTGACTTTGCTTACTTCACCCTTGTTTAACTTTACACCATTTGTAGATAATGAAAAATGGTTTAAGGGTTGATGTCATTTTGCTTGTCACTCTTGTTATATCCCCTATACCACTTAAATATTTCTGTCATGTATAATAGAAAATAAGAAGGGTTTAAGGGATGATGCAATTCCTAGCACCAATCATCACTTCCTAGCTTATATAATAGAAACTGAAAAAGGGTTTAAGGGATGATGTGATCCTGCACCAACCATCAGTCCCCGACTCATGTAGTATGGGCTGTTTATTCCGTCATTCCTCTCGCAGTCCTCACAGAAGCACAGGAACAGAGTGTCAATGCACATCTGAGGGGAGAGAGAGAACACAAAGTTGGCTTTGGTTTTCCTACAGAGCAACTTATACAGAAATAGGTGTCTGAAAAGTTGCAGATTATCTTAAAAAAAAAAAGAAAAAAAAGAGGATAAAAATTTTATATTATTAAACCATTTTGGGTGATCAATACAAAAACAGGTGTCTGAAAAATTGCAAGTAGTACAGTAACTAAAGAGATAGAGAAAAGGAATTTGGTTTTAGCTTTTGTGTATAACTATTTTCAGTCATTAATACAAAGACAGGTATTTGAAAAGTTGTAAATAATTAAAAATATAAGAGTTAGATTTTATCTCTTTTATAGAAATATTGAAGAGACTATATTATAAGATCTAGTATCTAGAAAAATATAAGCAATTATAGAAAAATTATCTTAAAATAAAAAGGCTAAACATTGCACTGTATGAGAACCAATGATGCCAGTCACTGCTTCACCTCTTCCTTATGTCTTGCCATAAGAGAATACAAGTCACCCACCTCATAGACGGAGATGAAACAGTGGGCAATGAAGTAGGAGTAGATGAACACAATCAGCAGGGGCACCCAGATGTATGTCAGCTCTTGTTTGGTCTGCAGGAGAGAGAGAGAGAGAGAGAGAGAGAGAGAGAGAGAGAGAGAGTCCTTTAAAGTCTGTTATCACCTAGTTTTATATACAAGACTAAAAATAATAACATCAGTCTTCCATGCTGTGACAAATTTAGAGATGCAAAAGGACACATTATGTATTTTCCAAACCAATAAAACCATGAATTGAGTAAATATATATATATATACACACATACATATTCTTGAAATTAGTCAGTCCATTCATTAGTTAAGTAATTTTTGCATCAACAATGAATTGAAAAAAAATTGTATTCTCATAAAAAAAAACAGTCATTGTGTAAACACAATAATCTTTACGATAACTTTTTCACTGACCCGCAGAATTACATAACCAATGGCAATGGTGATGGCAACAATGGACAGCTTGGTGAGGATGAGGACAAAGGCACCGACAGAGTTGATGGCGGCCACTCTTAGTGCATTGCTGACCAGGAGCGAGAAGGCTTTCTGGGCGGCCTTGCAGAAGCTGTACCCGTAGATAGCTGCAAGGGACATGAGGGGCCAATTGGGTGAGTGTTGCTGTGGTGAAAGTTGTTATGTTTTGTTTTTGTTGTTCTCATCCTCCTTCTCTATCTCTTTCTTCCTCTCCTCATTCTCCATTCCTTTTTTCTCCTTTTCCCTTTTCTTCTCTGTCATTTTCTCCTCCTCATTATCCTACTCCAAATCTTTCTTTTTCTCCTCCTCATTCTCCTTCTTTCCCTTTTCTTTCTTTCTCTCCTTCTTCTCCTTCTCCTCCTTCATATCTTCATTCTCCTTTTCTTACTTTTCTTTCCCTATCTCTTTCTTCTCCTTTTTTGTCTTCCTTTCTTTTACTTCTTATGCTTCTTCTTCTTTATCTCTTTCTACTCCTTATTCATCTCTTTCTTCACCTCCATCTCTATTTCCTCCTCCTCCTCATTCTCTTCCTCATCATAATCATCATTCTAATCCCCTCAATCATCATATGAAGTACCTGGCTGTTCTAAGATGAAGTGCTTCACTGCTGTTCCTGCTGATCCCAAAGCTTACAGTTCTGCTAGCCCCAACTCACCTATCTCAATATAGGCGTTCCTGCTGAGAAACTTAAGGAACTTTTCAAAGCACCACAGGCAGCACTGGCAGCACTTGAGGCAGAAGGAGCAGAACTGGTTGGTTGTGCCACTGAGTCGCTTCTCTAGGTACTGATAGATAGAGGAGAGATTAATGTAAAGAGGAGCATGAGGAAGGGAATGGAAAAGGAAAAAGATTGAGTTATTATCATTTTATCAGGAGCAGCAGGAATTGTAATCTCTACTACTTTTACTACTTCTACAGCCTCTTCTCCAGGTGTTGAGAGAGGGATGAGAAAAGAATATTGAGAGAAAGAGGAGAACAAGAAATAAAATTAAAAGGATCACTACTACTACTACTACTACTACTACTACTACTACTACTACTACTACTAATAATAATAATAATAATAATAATAATAGTACTGCTACTAATACTACTACTACTACTACTACTACTACTACTACTACTACTACTACTACTACTACTGCTATTACTACTATTTTTTTCATAGTCCACCCCCCAGAAAAGAGAAGAGAAATATGAGTATTAGGAAGAAAATGAGGTACAGCAGTAGAAGTAATCATTGTTGCTGCCACTACTACTTACTACTACTACTACTTACTACTACTACTACTACTACTACTACTACTACTACTACTACTACTACTACTACTACTACTACTACTACTGCTACTACTACTACTACTACTACTACTACTTTTCATGCAAGAAGAGTACTGACCAAGGACAACAAAAGTTTAGAAAAAAAAGGTTACTGATGTGCTAATCCCTAAAGAAAACAGGACAACTATTACCACTTCTACAACTACTACTCCCTTCACACTCCACCACCACCATCACCCCCATCACCACCAAGAGCAAGAAGTAATCACCTTAAAGATCACACGGATAAACTTGACAATAGCAATGAGCAGGGAACCAAAGGCCACTGACCCCAGGTGGTAGCGAAACAGTCTCTTCATGCTTGTCAGGATGGGCCAGCCAAGCAGCTTCTTGTTCCTGCAGACACACGAGAGAATGGGGGAAGGTTTATGTCAAGTCGCTAGAGTTTCTTATTTCTTTAGACTGGAGTGCTTGGGAGGTGTTTAATGAGAGCCTTAATATATTTTTTTCATACTGAAGATGCAAAGGCAGTGTTAAATTATCACAGAAATCATAAAAACTCAAGGTATCCACTGTTGCCTGTTACAAGTGATAAAAATGAAACTGAAATACTGGGGAATATGGACCAAGGTTTCAAGAGTTTTCAAGGGATGCCTCAGGAAACTTTGATGTCCTGATGCAAGCCTGACCTGGTGAAGTACCACTGAGCCACAGCGCCTGCAATGGTGACGTCCTGGCAGGCGAGGATGAACTGGGTCACCCACAGGAAGGCAAACACATGGTACCAACGCATGTGCTGGAAGGGAAGGAGACACATTGTTTAGGTACCTAGTTGTTGAAATAGAGAGAGGTAAATGGAAAGAGGCAGATCAGAAGTGTTTGTATTTAAGGAATGGGGAGAGGTGGGTTATGACAAGACAGTAGATAAAAGGAGATAGATAATGACAGAAGTATTTGCATTTACCTAGTTGTTGAAATAGAGAGGTCGGTTACAGAAGGGTAGGTAAATAGAAAGAGGCAGATTAGTGTAGAAGTGTTTGTATTTAGGGAATAGGGAGAGGTGGGTTATGGCAGGGCAGGTATGTAGAGATGAAGGACAGAATTATTTGTATTTACCTAGTATTTACCTAGTAAGCAAGGACAGGAAGAAATAATGAAATAGTAACACTGAAAAGAAGAAAAGAGGCATTAAGAGAGAAATATAAGACATTAAGCAAGAATAGTAAGAAACAGTGAAACACTAACAAGAAGCAGAAGAACAGAGCAAGAAAATAGAAAACCGTAACCAAGAACAGGAAAACAGACACAGAAAAAAAGGGACAAGAAAATAGAACAGTAGAAAATACTGAAATACTGAAGTGACAAGGAGAAGGAGAACAGAGCCAGAAAGAGAAAAGACAAGACCATCACCAAGAAAAGGCAGACAGACACAGACAGAACCCACAAAAAGAACACCAGGACACACAAGACCATGACCAAGAACAGGCAAACAGACACATAAATAAGACACAGAGGGGGAACACCGCTGCACCATAAGGACCTCACCTCAATGAAGGGCATGGTGACAAAGATCACACCATCATTCTTCTTCCGTGGCTCCCCAGCCGTCAGAATAAGGGCAAAGCCAGCCACCCACACGATGCCCACCACGCAAAGCCACAGGCACGTCTGGAAACACCCCACAGAACATCATAGGATATTTGAGCACAGGATAGGATGCCTAGCAAAGGATACCAGTGGATGGGGGCATAAAAGATGTGTAGTAGAGTAGGATACAAGGGTAGGATGGTCATAATAGGATACCAGTACAAGGTGAAGGTGAATAGGGCACAGTGTCAGGTAGGATGTTGTAGGATGCCACAGGATATCATCAGGAGTATCACACCCAGAAAAAAAGGGAAAAAAGAAAAAATGATATGAGGAAATTGCTTATGATTTGAGTTTGTGTAATAATGTTATGCATTATTTATGTTTTTTTTTTTTTTTAATGTGTGTGTGTGTGTGTGTGTGTGTGTGTGTGTGTGTGTGTGTGTGTGTGTGTGTGTGTGTGTGTGTGTGTGTGTGTGTGTGTGTGTGTGTGTGTGTGTGTTGGTTCTCTCTCTCTCTCTCTCTCTCTCTCTCTCTCTCTCTCTCTCTCTCTCTCTCTCTCTCTCTCTCTCTCTCTCTCTCTCTCTCTCTCTCTCTCTCTCTCTCTCTCTCTCTCTTATGTATATTTTTTTCCTTGTTTGTTCTTTCTTTATATATTCTTTGTGTCATTCATTCATTCATTCCTTCTTTCATTTTTAATTTACTCAGCTCTCATTCATTCATTTCTTATTGATTCCAATCTTTCTTTATGTATTCATGTATGTATGTATGAATGTATATATGTATGTATGTATTTATGTACCAATCATTCATCATTCTCTCTCTCTCTCTCTCTCTCTCTCTCTCTCTCTCTCTCTCTCTCTCTCTCTCTCTCTCTCTCTCTCTCTCTCTCTCTCTCTCTCTCTCTCTCTAAATTTTCTATCTATCTATCTATCTATCTATCTATCTATCTATCTCTATCTATCTATCTAATCTTTCCCAGTAACACTATTTATCTATCTATCCACCTACCTGCATACATACATATCCATCTCCTTTCATCATCCTATCCACATCACTTATCGACGCGTCCGCCACTCCACACTTCCACCCATCCATACGATCAGTGCATCCACCCTATCTCTGTTCAGCTAGTCATCCTGCCTTTGTTCCTGCCTTCTGGCCTTGTCACGAGTACCGCTGTTACCTTGGGAAGCGGGAGGACTGTGATATAATGAGCGTGATTGCGTGACTGGCAGAGAGAGAGAGAGAGAGAGAGAGAGAGAGAGAGAGAGAGAGAGAGAGTTATATTTTTTAAACAGGTACCAAATCATAGACGAATCTTATGTATGGGGACTGTCACGTGTAGCACTAATGGCTTGTTGCAGCTTCCTTATGTTTTTATACTCGAAAATGAAAGATCTGGAAAGGGAGAGGAAGGGGAAAGGAAATCTTAGAAGAAAAAAATATATATAAAGAAAAGGAAACTGCAGGAATGACATGAAATTTTGAAGGATGGAAAAGTGAGAGATGAAAACTTACAAAAAAAAAAAAAGTAAATCAGGGAAGGAGGAAGGAAGAACTGGAAGAAAGAGGAGGAAAAAAAACCAGCGAGGAAGAAGATTAAGAGGAGAGAGTAAGAGGAAGAGAAAGGAAAAGAAGCAGGATGAAGCTGGAAGAAGAGGAGGAAGAAAGGCAAGAGAAAGAGGAAGAGGTGAATGTATGTATGTATACATTCATGAATACTTCTACTTCCTCCTCATTCACCTCTTCCTCTTTCTCTTCCCTCTCTTCCTCCTCTTCTTCCTACTTCATCCTGGAAAAAAAAAGAGGAGAAAGAAAAATGTGGAATCTGGGAGGAGGAGGAGGAAGGAGGGAAGGGAATAACGCTTGACACGCGAAGCAGAGAATGACCTTGAGAGAAAATAATGGCAGTTTTTGTGATTTGTGAAGGGGAAGGAGTGGTTG